>NW_028300916.1:1855384-2010000 GCF_049000335.1 Polistes dominula | reverse complement strand
TGAACTTTTAAGTTTCTCTGAAATCCACCAACAAACAACAAATTCTACTTACACGTATACGTGTAAAAGAACAAAATTGATCAACTTATCTTCAATTTTGTTTCTTTGAGAAGACTTTAAAAACAAAAACAAAAAACAAATCCAATTCCTCAATATATTTCAAGTTCCTACTTTATCTCATTTTATCCCCCTTTTTCCCACGTTCTCATCCTACCCCTAATTATCATCCCCTTCCTTTAATATTTCTTTATAATTTGATCATTCGTATCAGGACAAGTTGAATTTATATTATTCACAAGGAAGAAGTGTCACAGTTAAACTATAAACAATTGGTGATTTGTGTTTAATTCGTGTGCATTGTGAAGAAAATTCCTTTTTGTATCAGTTTATCTAATATTTTTCAAATCTATATATATTGTTCTATTCCACCTCCTATATATAGTTCCTCCTACCCCTCCTGTTCTTTATCTCATCGTGGACCCCTCACTTGGACTCGAGTTTATACGATTGTCCTTTGATAAAGAGATATACAAGAAGAACCAACCCCAACACCGTAAACCATCGTCGTTGCTGACTTTTCTGGATATGACGAGGCATGCGCCGTAAACAATTCTGGGATTGATGTATCACAGGGCGCAGGTACTAACCAAAATACGCATATTTGCATAGTACACTTATATAACACAACAAGTTTACCGTTTCTTTCTATAATATATACATATATATATATATATATATATATATATATATATATATATATATATTACTTTATGTATACACAAGAGCGCATGCAAAATAAATACACTTTACTCCCATAAATACCCGTAGACCAAAACTAACAACACCTCATCATATTTATGACATCATATATATGCACACGTTGTGTATATTTACATGTATGTTCTATGCAATTTTTATTTAAAAAAATACTCTTTTTTTCATTACTATTATTATTATTTTCTTTTCTTAAAATTACAGCTTTAGCTGGTTTTCTTGTGTAAAGAATTTTTCAGACGTGTAGTTTACAGTATGGTTGCTTATGATATTAATATTAATTATTATTAGTAACAGTATTATTATAATTATTTAAAAATGTGTGTACTATTTTTATTATTATTATTAATATTATTTGTTCAAAATTACAGCTTTAGTTGGTTTTCTTATGTAAAGAATTGTTTCGTACAATATGTGTATAATTTTTGCAATACGATTGTTTTCAATATTAATATTAATTATTATTAGTAATAGTATTATTATAATTATTTAAAAATGTGTATTATTTTTATTATTATTATTATTATTAATATTATTCATTCAAAATTACAGCTTTATCTGGTTTTCTTAAGTAAAGAATTTTTTTGTACAATGTGTGTATAGTTTGCAATATGATTGTTTTCGATATTAATATTAATTATTATTAGTAATAATATTATTATAATTATTTAAAATTTTGTACTAGTATTATCATTAATATTATTATTTTTATTTTAAAATTACAGTTTTAGTTGGTTTTTTTGTATAAAGAATTGTTTCGTAAAATATATGTATAATTTTTGCAATATGATTGTTTTTAATATTAATATTAATTATTATTAGTAATAATATTATTATAATTATTTAAAATGTGTACTATTATTATTATTATTATTATTATTATTATTATTATTATTATTATTTTTATTTTAAAATTACAGTTTTAGTTGGTTTTCTTGTGTAAAGAATATTTCAGACGTGTAGTTTGCAGTATGATTGCTTTTCAATAATAATATTTATTATTATTATTAATAGTATTATTTATGATTGTTTAAAAATATGATAAATAATGATAATATGATATTTTTATTTCAAAATTTAGATCTCGATTTACATCGTACTGTGTACAGCGACGGTAAGCCTCGCTATTTCTACGAATCAAGAGAAAAATACGGCCGAGAATACAAAGTGTCCTCCAGAATGCATCTGTCTATCCCAGAAGGTAATTACATAGGTAATTACCGAACCGTTAGAGCTGTCACTAGCACATCGTAATTTCTATTTGAAAAACGATTATAGATATAGGGATGAGATGGGATAGGATAGGATGGGGTGGATTTTTCCTTTTTCCAGTTCATCATACGAATCTCTCTTATAATTTCTTTCTTTTCTTTTCTTTTTTTTTCTTCTGTTCTCTTTGTCTCTTTTGCGTTTTTCAATGATCACAATTAACGTTTAGAAAAAAGAAAAAAAAAGGACAAGGGAATGAATGGAACATGGAATGAAAAATGGAATATTTCACGGAATGTTTAAACCCTCGTTTGAAAAGAATTTCAATCTGATAGATTTGTTCTAATTTTGCATTAAAATAAAAAAATGTTATATATATATATATATATATATATGATTTATATTTTTATAAATATCGACAAAGTAATTGATTACAAATTTGTATTATTAAATAAATTAGAAAATAATTTTTATTACGTGGTTTTTTTGTTTCTTTTTTTAATTAATCCGTGCCGTAATTACAGACACGTAGCTAAGATAAATATTATATATTTATATTAATATATAAAATATTAGAAAATAAAAATGAGTACTATAATTATTTGATTACAGGTGATTTGCAATACGGGAGGCCTAGAAGATATACCGACCCAACAATTACCAATAGGAGTAGAAGAATTGTCCTTAACGAAAAATAATTTTCCAATAATCAAAACCGATGCATTTGCTAGGTTACGTGTTCTGAAAAAGCTCTCATTGGACGGTAACAATATCACGTCGATAAGACCATTCGCGTTTCGTGGATTGAACAAATTACGAGAATTGTCGATTCAGGACACACCGTTGTCCTACATAGAAAAATTTTCTTTCGCAGCACTTCAAAACGTTTCATTATTATTATTGGCGGGTAACAAGATTCAGTATATCGAGGGTTATTCCTTTGCAGGTACCTCAAACATTCGAGCTATAATATTAACTAACAATCCATTACTGAGCTTACATAGTCACGCATTTAGGGGTTTGACCAACGTAGTAAGACTTATTTTTCCATCTGGTATTCGTAACATAGAACCAGATGCATTCGATGGATTACACACGGTTGGTTTATTGAAATTAACCTTCATGGATTTAACCAGTTTAAAATCTTACACGTTTCGTGGTTTGAGTCACGTGACTTCTTTGAACATTCAAGAATGCGACCTGGGTGTTATTCAAAAAGACGCCTTTACAGGTTTGACTAACGTCGACCATCTTAATCTTCTCAACAACAAGATAGACCTTATTGAAAGATTTCATTTGAGGGAGGAAAATGACGTAAACATATTCAGGTTTCATGGTAATCACGTTCTCGAAGCACCCCGTCATGCGAAAGACATCATTTTAGAGGTAAATTCGATCAGTGCTTTTAACAATCATTTTCCTTGTGACTGTCAAGCCCATAATATTCTCAAGAGTGATTTCGTTAATCAAAGCTCTGCTGAATTTCAAAATAAAAATTATTGTATATCGCCAATCGAGTACAACAACAAACCTATGAATCAAGTTGATTTTGATCTTATAGCAAATTGTTACGACAACGTGGTACAGGACAATCTTGGTTCGGGAGTTGTCATAGTAATGTCATCTTCATTGCCTATTACATTTTTCATATTTATTCTTTTCATTTTCAAAACTTTCTGTTTACCTTGAATCGCGATTTGTTGTACGGCATCTTGGCTAGAAAATTATTTACATATCAAAGAATATTATTATCATTTATCTGTTATCAAAATTACAAGAAGTAGAATTCTTATAAAAAAAAAACTATCAATTTTATTTAACGTAATTATATAAATCGAAAATCGTGCTTCCCCCTTTTTCAATTATTAGATCCATTCCAAATTATTTTATTCATCCAAATTCAAATATTTAATCTAATTCAAATACAAAATATTCTCTCTTCTTAAATTTTAATAATTAATAATAGATTTCATTTTCATTTTTCGAATAATTCTATTCATCGTCACAATAAATTTTCAAATAAACAACTTTCTTTACAAATTCTCATTTAGTATTAAAGATTTGAAATTATTATAAAATATATACGATAATGATAATGATGATGATGATGATGATGATGATAATGAACTTTCTAGTGATTCGAAAATAAAAAAAAAAATTAAAAATAACCATAAACTGTAATATTTAAAACTTCGAAACACTGGATAGTTATTTTTTCAAATAGTTCTTTTTTTAACATTCAAGAATGAAAAAAACAATTATCGAAGAAAAATATATGATGGGTGGCATCGAATCGATTTCGTTTGCGTAAAAAAAGAAGAAAAGCTGATAAAATATAAAACGCACGATCGATCATAGTTAGCTTGATACTTTTATACTGCCTAGTACTTTTTAAATATCATGAAACGCCTAAATAATTGCACCAGCAAGACGAAACACTATATTTCGATGATTATTCTAATTATTCTATTGAACGCTTGAAAAAAAAATAAAAAAATAAAAAAATAAAAAAAGTGGAAGAGAAAATGTAGAATGAAAATGAAATGAGAACTGAAAATGAGATATACGATATCTCATGGTCAGTTGAAAAGTAAAAAGAACAAAATAAAAGGAATATAAATATCGATAGAAACATATCAATCGAAAAGAAAGAAAGAAAGAAAGAAAGAAAGAAAGAACAAAAAAAAAATATTTATTTAGTATTTAAATAGAGAAGCTTATAATAATTGCATCTCCAAATAAAAATGTTAAACATTGTTTTCAAATTCATTTAAAAACAAAAAATAATAATAATAATTCGTTGACCAGTTTTCACACCGTTTAACCGTTTACAAGAGAAAGATAAAAAATGAAAAGAAGAAAAAAAAAGAAATAAAAATAACATTCTATATTTTACGTACAGGATAAAAGAAAAATAATTCAAGAAAGTACGATAGTATTATTCTAATTAAATGTTAACAAAAAAAAAAATGTTAATTAACAACAATTTCATCATCATTATGTCCACATTGTCAATTTGTATTATAAAAACTATATTTGTTATCATCTCTTATTACCTGTTATCAAATATTTCTATAAAAAAAAAAAAAACGTAATCTTAAATTCGTTTAAATTTGTTAGTTGTTTAATAATTGCCAAAAAAGAAAAAGAAAATATCTAATCTTAAATTTGTTTAAATTTGTTATAGTTGTTTAATATCTATGCCAAAATCTATTATACATATCACACACGTATTATGATTAAATCGTAATAACGAGTAAATTATTCCGTAAAAAAAATATTAGATGGAAATTTATATTTTCTTAACAAATAATTTGTTAACATTTCTTCAATTTTGAATATTTTTAAACAAAATCTATAAAAGGGTCTATTTTACGCTTGATCATAAAGCTGCTTCCTAAACAAATTTTTGAATAGTTGACAAGATGTCTGTCTCTCGTATAAAAGAAGAAACAAAGAAAGAAAAATGTGTTGCTATGAGAAAAGTTGGGAATCCACCATCATTCGACCTGCTAACATAAAATATTTTAACGAAAAACGATTTTCTTTCCTTTTCTCCTTTCACTTTCTTTGGTGACCACCATTTTGAGAAAAAAACAAAAGGACTTTCATATGCCTTTTTTTAGGTAGCGTCTGGAAGAATTAGATTCGACCCAATAGATTCACATTCACAAAATTCCTTACCCAACAACAAAATTTATATATATATATATATATATATATATATATTATTATATAAAAAATATATATATAATTTTAAATTATTTATTTTAATTAATTCGATATTAGAAATAATATTTCAATATTATCATCGCCACCACAATGACGTTGATACCACAAATGAATTTTTTCGAAAAATATCTAACAAAATTTTTTTATAAATTAAAATAACCCTCCTAAAGAAAAATATAATAATAATTAAACGATCTGTTTCCAAATCTTATAATTATTAATAAACAAAAAAATTTGTTTAAAGTGATAAAACAAAGAAATGTATTTCAACGCAGCGAGGGGTGCTATCGCAATGATCATTTCTAGTTTTTATATTTAATAACAATTTTTCTACAAAAAAAAAAAATTGAAAGAAATAAAGGAATAATTACCTGTCTTTCTTCTTGACAGTATTTGGTAGTAGGTCTGGATCGCACCATTAGAACATCTGTCAACGTCACTTTAGGCAGCTCTCTATATTATCAAATTTATTATCAGCAAATGTTTCAATTCTTATTCCCAGTTTATATAATAAAATAATATTTAAATAAACTTCTATTTAATTAACTGTATCTCTCAAATAATACTCAAACGGTGCTTGATTTTAGTGATCGGTCAGAAACTAATAATTCAAAATGGCTAAGCTACGTTGACTTACTAGTTAACAAAATGCAAAAACTTCTAAACACCTTTATACACCACATTTTCTTCCACTCACGAATCGAACTATTAACTATCAGAAATAAATTTGGGCCGAACTAATGGCTCAAAAGATACGAGCAATCTTTTGAAGTAACTTCTACAGTCTAACTGCAAAGCTGTTTTATCGTTAGGTCC
Source organism: Polistes dominula (assembly GCF_049000335.1). NCBI lineage: Eukaryota > Metazoa > Arthropoda > Insecta > Hymenoptera > Vespidae > Polistes > Polistes dominula. The sequence continues at coordinate 2,003,469 of NW_028300916.1, read as the reverse complement.
TATGGGTATCCCATTCACTGGTGGACTAAGTCAAGTAGAATCATGTAAAGATGATAGGACCCTGAACAACCAAAAAGATCCCCACTCTCGGGGGTCTCAAAATTTCCCATTCACTGGTAAACTAAGTCTAGTAAGATCACGTATGTGTTATAGGATCCGGAAATCCCTAAAAGAAACCCTTTTCTAATCCCTTAAAGAAATTGATATAATATGTCCATCCCAATGGAATGTTTCTGAGAACTTTATTTCTTTCTAACTGTAATTTGAAGCCTCGAAAATTTGTACTTTTTAGGATCCAACTTGACTTGATCTACCATTTTACTTATAACGATGCGAGGATTATTCCTTCGACAATGAAACCTAACATTAATTATTTTTAAATAAATCTGTATAAAATATCGTATGTCGAGATAATAAATAATATGTATAATGCCTAAACACATCTATTTTAAGAAGATTTATATTTTCTTTAGCCGATAATTTATACTAATCGTGCACTACTTTAAAGATAATTTCGACCAGTACGATTATCATGCTTATTGTTAAACAAAATACGATAGCAAAGAGTTAATAATAATAATAAAAATATCGAAAAATCTATTAACAGTTAATAATATATAATAATCTTTGAGTTTCATTACCAGTTCCTTGTTCTGATATATGCCGTCCTGTAACACACGTCAAACTAATTGAACAAATATCCAGTAAGATGAATCCAATTTTTATTAAATATATATTTAATATCTCGTAGTATTAAATAAACTATTGCCACTACACATTATTGTGTAAGTATAACTGTAAAAACCAAAACTACACCACCAGTTCTAACACTTGACTAAAAGCATCCCTGGAATAACTAGAACCCAATATGTCCTAACATCTTGAGGCTCGGCTTTCTTCTATTGTTAAATGAGAAACACATGTATACTATTTAATGTATATTTCGAAAAGTTCGAAAAACAAACTTCAAAAACAAAAAATTCACTAAAACGTAGATCCTTCTTGTCCTTCCCCCACTGTTCCTTCTTATTTTTAAAAATTTTCAACAGTTCAACCTGTTTTTAAAGAATAATACAACAAAAAAGACAAAATAACTATTTTAAAATTATAATATATAAAATGATAGATTTTCTTACATGAATCTTCAACAATAAAATTAAACATTCTTTTTATTTTTATATAATTCTTTTATTTTTTATATTACCATAAATTTATTCCTTTTTTTCTCTACATCTTTTTACAAATAACTAAAGATATTACTTATCGTTATTTGTTATTTGATTGTTTATTATTTTATGTAAATCTTTTTTAATTAACAAATAAGGCTCTCTTGTTGCATTATCAATCATTTCTACTATCATCTCTTCCGTCACATTTTCATATTTTTCTTCCGCTATAAAAAAATAATAGTAATAAATAATATTATACAATTAACGATATTATATTTTAAATAATAAAATGAATAAATTTGATCTATAATATAATTACAACTAATAATTATGTGTCCAAAGAATTCGCACGCAGCTGGTTTCATCAAAGTTGTATCTTTTACACCAGCTTGTGGCTTTCTTGCCCAAACATATGCTCGTACATCGTCGTATTCTTTTTTCAAATGCGTAGTTTTTGCTCTTGTAATAAATACATTATGTGGGATTTGATGTTTTATAAGATAATTTACAAATAAAAATATTGAAGTTATTAAAGTTTCTAAATTCTTTGATGATGATAATTTAAAACAAAATCCTTTACTAGGAAAATTTTCTAAAAGAAACAAAGAACCTTCATATGGTTGTACATCCTAAAACAAACTATATTCATGAAATTATCATAACTGATGTATATATATATACTTTCTTTTAACAAAATTCATTGTATATATATTAATTATTTACAATATATTCAAGAAACATCTTGTGCTTGAGGTAATATAAATGCCAGTGCAAATGATTGACAGAAGAAAAAGCACACAAACCATTGTATGCTATTCTGAGGTACCTAAAATATAAAAAAAAAAAATATAAAAAAATAGATTCATTTATGTTTGTGTTTAATTTATAAAGAATGATAAAATATATTACGGTGAGTTGCTTAACAGCAACATTTCGAATGCTTTTTGAAGACTATACTGGGTAATTGTCTGAGGTAGACATTGCAAATATTTAACAATTAATAAAGAATGACACCATTCCAAAGGACTATTGTTAACTGCTATAATATCACTGTCCTCTTCATCATTTATCTTAAACATTATTTCATTTTTTTGTAATTTGGTGAAATTAAATTTAGTTGAATCAAATGGCATTGACATTGTTGTAATATGTTCAGGTGTTCGTCTATTAGATCCTCTTTCAGGATTAAACTAAAACAAATTTAATATATTTTATCATGTGTTTTAAAAAAATTCAAAATTATGATATTATTATACCTGAACTAAATATTTATAAGATCCTTCGATTATTTTCCAATTACTAATATTTAATTTATATCTAAACGCTCCATTTTTTTCAGCCTTTTCCCATGCTCGCTTTAATTGTATATCAAATTCTGATTCATTTTCATTTTCATCGATCAATAAATGAAAATTATCACTATTATAACTTAAATTTGGAATATTTTCTTCTGTATTAAACATATTTAATAATTTTATAACAATCTTAAGTATTTTACAGTAATCTCATACTGTTTCCTTATGAAATATTACATATAACTTTCACAAGAAAATATTAGCTTTGTATTTATAATTAGCTACACGTGTTTGAATTATCACTGAATGAAACAGCTGATTCGTAATACTGGGAATCCCTTTAAATTTCTAGGGAAACTTGGCTGAGCAACCTTGGAAACGTAAACAAATGTATACAAGTTATAACTAAATTGTTGATATCATCATTTTTAAAGAATCACACTCTATTGTTACTTATTGTAATACATTATAAAACATTGAATGCAATTTCCTATAAAAAAAAAATATTAATTATTATTGTAAATCGAAAAATTATCGAGATATTTTAATTATTATAAAATGTAAATACTTCACTGTCCACAACAAAATAAAATTTCATTAAATGCAAGCTTTGATTGATAGTCTTTGCACGTGACCAGCATGAAAATAACCATGAATATTACAAGTTCATAGTACTGCCACTAGATTGTGCATTGGTAGCGACAGCAGAGCTATCTGAAAACAGTTGAGACCTAACCTAACTTGTCATTTTGACATAAGAAATTTGTTTCCACATAAACATTTAAATATAATTCAATATAAAGTATTTTTCATAAATAATCAATTATATAATATTAATATAGTGTTAATTAAATAAGTATTGTAAATATTATGAACTTCCTGATATTAATTCTAAAAATATTAATTGTAATTCAATTATCTGAAGCCACATTGTCACCGCCTACAAATACCGGGAATAAAAAGGATAAAAAGGATAAAGGGAAGGTAGATAGTCAGGTATATAAAATAATAAAAAGACTGTATCTTTAAATGAAATTAAATAATAAACTTATTCATTGATTATTTCATAATAAGTTATTAATGTTTGTTTAATAACAATATTAGAAAGGTCCTGTCAACAAAGACGTTTTTCAAAGGAATTTAGTAATTAAGGATCCTAAGGTGATTGATATTATTAAGGAATCTGGAACATATTATTCAGACACTAAACGTAGAAGATTTTCTGGTGAAATTTTAGGATATATTACTCCTGTAAGTATAATAATTAATATTAAATTGTCACTATAATATTAATTTACAACGAATGATGTTATTTTAGTGGAACAGTAATGGATACGAATTATCAAAAACTTTTCATGGAAAATTTACAATGGTATCACCAGTATGGTTTTCCATATTACCAAGTAATACTTCAACATTTCCATTACCAACACACGATGTTCAAAAAAAATGGTTAAAAGATATGAGATCGATGAACAGCGAAAGTCATAATGTAAAAAGTATGTTTTTAATCTATAAATAATAATAATTATATTATATACCACTTAAAATGATTGTATAAAAATCATTAAAATATTTTTTACTTCAGTTTGAATGTATTTCAGTTTTACCAAGGTTATTGTTTAAACATTGGTCAACAAATGATATTGTTGAATTAGAAAGTAATACACTAAAGCAACAACAACTTATTACGACATTAACCGATACAGCGAAGGTAATGATTTTATTTTTATTTTTATTAAATTATGTATATTTCTATGATTTCAAATATTTCATTACAGACATTCCGTTTTGATGGTTACGTGTTAGAAATATGGGATCAGTTTATATATACGGGTATCAATGTACAGATTTTATTGTCTGTAGTTAAAGCTATTTCTAAAAAATTAAAAAACGGAAATCTCGATGTAATATTAGCAATTCCACCATCTAGAGGGTAAATCTTATATTTTTTTGTAATAATATGATTAAATGTAATTATATATAATTATATGATTAAATTTTATTCTGATTTTTCAGTTCAAAGGCACAATTATTTTCAAGAGATCATTTCAACGAATTATCACCCTATATTAAATCTTTCTCATTAATGACATATGATTATTCGAGTGTTCAACGTCCCGGTCCTAATAGTCCACTTTCTTGGGCAAGACAATGCGTAGAATTATTAGTTCCAGATCAAAATGATCCTAAACGAAATCAAATATTATTAGGGATCAATTTTTATGGATACAGTTATACTCCGGAAGGTGGTGGGCCTATTTTAGGTTCGCAATATTTAAAAAGTCTTGAAACATTCAAAAGCAAGATTCAATGGGATGATAGAAGTAAAGAACATTTCTTCGAATCAAAGTAAGATTTTAATTTTATCTTTTTATAAGATTTTTTTCGTATTCTACTCTACATTGACAAATTGTTTATTTTATGTTTCAGATCTTCCTTGGGTAGCGGATATGTTTTTTATCCTACTTTATATTCTATGGTATTTCGATTCGATCTTGCTGCAGAATTAGGTACAGGTATTGCTATTTGGGAACTTGGTCAAGGGTTGAATTATTTTTATGACTTATTATAAAAACTTTTTCAATGAAATATCATATTCTGCCAGTTGGATTATTCCATCAATCGATCGATATACGTATCTAATTGCCTCTAATTAAATAATCGATAGTAATTATTATAACAAGATATCATCTACTATAAAAATATTATTAATTTTATAATATATTCAAATGCATACAATATATAGATAGTATTCTTACAATTGATAAAGATTTTATTTCGATCGTAAAGTACATCGTCAATTTATCTAAAAAAGAATTATGGAATATATTTTTGGATATATTATTACTGTAGGTGTATTTTTTCAGTCTTTTCAGTAATATTATTATTATCTTGAAGCATATTCGTATTATCTCGTCCTTTAAACGTCATCATCATTTGTGGTCCATGTATTATACGATACATTAAATCCCAACACATTTTTGCAGGTAATAAACTAACGTAAAAATAAACAAATTCATTCCTTAATAATAATAATAATAATAATAATAATAATAATAATAATAATAATAATAATAATAATAGTAATGTCAATTTTAAAGAAATACTATTAACGTGACAACTTACTATTTTAATGGCAAAAAAAGTCTGATACTATTAGGTAACGTAACATTTACTTTATTTAATAATATTCCTGTTATAACTTCTTCAGCAACGTACTCTGGTTCAAGCATTTTCATCAATCTATCATTTTTTTAAAATTTATAATCAATTATTATATATACATTATTACATGTTCACAAATATTTTAATTACCTGGGTTTAACTCCATCAAACATTTTCGTGTTAATCAAAAAAGGACAAACTAATGTCAATTGAATTCCTTCGTAACCGTGAGCCTTAAATATATTTCAATTTTTATATCCAATAATAATAATAATAATAATATTACTTAAATATAAAAAATAGAAGAACAAATGTTTTTGTTTACTCTGAGTTCCGTAAAAAGACTTTCGTGAAATCCAATGGCAGCAAATTTAGTTGCCGAATAATCGGTGCAATTGTAAGTTCCTAATAAACCAGCAACACTCGCAATAGTTACAATATGTCCATAATTTGCTTTAATCATATCTTTTAAAAAAATTTTAATCATCTAATTCAACGAGAAACATAATTTCAATATTATTTTTGTTAGTAAAATTGATCAAAATACATTAAAACTTACCCAATAATGTGCTAATACATTTATTTTGAATGTACGCTCGATTTCTTCGTCTGGTATATCCAAAAGTGTTTTACCGTATACATAACCAGCGTTATTTATCAATAAAAATACCTATTTAAATATATCTTATAAAATTCATTGAAATTATATTTCAAATAAAATAAATAAAACAAAATATTATTTTCAATAAATTATTAATTATATTATATTTTTATGTATGTGCAATGAAAAAAAAAATTGAATTATAAATCATTTTTACACACTTACATTACCAATTTCAATTTTAATTGATTTCGCAATTCTATATATTTCTCTTCGATCGGAAATATCGCAATAATATCCCCAACATTTACCACCTTGGTTTTTAATTTCATTCACTGTATCTTCGAGTGCTATCAAGATAATATAACAAATCAAATTAAAAAAATAAAAATAAATATATATATATATATCGCCAAATAAATATATCATTTTGATAGATCATTGAATTATTATATATTTTTTCTTTTTAATAATAAATTTATATACCTGATTTATTAATATCCAAAATAATAACGTGAGCACCCAACTTAGATAATTTTTGGACAATTATTTTTCCAATTCCTCCAGCACCACCAGTTACCAATGCTATTTTTCCTTTGATAGATTTTTCACGATAACGTTTAGGGATGATTGTTAATATTATTGTCTCACATATATAAATTATTGACATAATCACAAATAATATAATATCGTAAATAAGGGTTAAAGTTTCTTTGAACTCCATCCTAATTTATCTGAATAAAATAAAATGATATTTTCTTGTTTTTTTTTTAATCATTCTCATTAATATTTATATTTTAATTTACATTAAAATTGTATTGTTTAATGATGCAAAGTTTCAGAGTATTCCCATATTTGCTGAACAATTCAAACGTTCAAACCAAAGTTTGCTAATACGGAGAGAAAGTTTTCTTGATAAGATGAAAGTTGCAATTTTTCTTTTTTTTTTTTACTTACATTAGACACTTCTTGACACTATATTTGTACAATGGAAAATTTAAAAAAAAACACACACACAACTCGTTTGCAAAATAATATGATACTTTGCAACTTCATATTTCCAATTTCACTTTAATCTTACCGTGACCGATTCAAATATTCCCACACCATTTTGTAACACGAATAATTGCCATATATTTCTATTATTTATATAAAATAATAATGATTTTATTTTTTTTTTTAATAAAATAGAAAACCTAATTTTAAATCGATAACATTTTTATAATAAATGTTTATAATAAATGGGTAATTGCAACTACCGAATTTCAACTTTGCAAAAATATACAAAATTTGGTCTTATTTAATACTTATTAAAATAAAAATTAATAAATATAATTATTATATATTTTATATTATATTATAATTATTTATGTAATATTATAATAATAATATATATATAATAATTATAATATTATAAAATTATATTAAAATAATATTAATAAATATAAAATATTAAGATTGTTTTATATAAACATTTATTGATATTAATAATAATAATAAAAATAATAAAAACCTGTTAATCGAAGTTAATTAAATTCCCGCAATTTTTAAATCGTATTTTGAAATTTTTCCGTAATATGTAACTAGCTCTTCCATAGACTATTCTCAACTGCAAAGAAAATTATAAAGCGAAAGGTACTTACTTATCCCCCAACTCATATAGGTGTAAGTACTCTTATGTATACGTTGCATCCCGCAGGTTACTTACAATAGTATGCAACATGTTTTCTATAGTTTTCTAATATCTCTCATCATACTATACTATCGTATGTTATCTATCATATAACTAAAACTCTCACTATTTTTTTTTAATATTATAACATGGACTTTAACATGACCTATAGAAACTGTTACCATTCAAAAACATATTATCAATGCAATTAAAAACAATGATTGACTTTATTCTGCCATACAACCTGTTTCTTTTGTATAATTTGCATATAAGCGTCATTAATATTATTTATGTTACACATATATATATATATATATAAAAATTTAATTTTAAATAAGACAGTTTTTGTTGATTATCTGTGTTCGTTCATTTTCATTCATTCGACGATAAAAATATTTCTAATTATACCTTTGCGTATTATTATTTCTAAGAAAAAGGGTTAAACCAGAAAAAAATGATAAAAGCACAGTAAGGAAGAAAAAAAATTTCTAGAAAGAAAAAAAATCTACTAGGTAAATTGGTTTTACCTTTACCAAGAGAGATAGATAGAGAGAGAGAGAGAGAGAGAGAGAGAAAAGGAAAACAAAAGGAACGTGATTTCTAATTTTCCTTAATTGCAGTATGAGCCAATCATAAGAATATACGTGAAAAAAGATATACGAGTAGTATAAATCGAATCTTTCGAGTGGAAAATAATAAAATCCAATTGTAAATCCTAAAACAATTAAAATGACAGATAAAATATAATTATTAAGATATACATAAAACATTTATAAATAATTGCATTTATTGATTTATCGATCAATTAAAATTATACGAAAATTTATTTCAGATTCGTAAAAATTCAAAAAAAAAAAATCCAATTTATTTTTGAACTTGGATTGATAAAATGTGACGTAACGAATTTATTACAATTTTTAATATATGTGTCTATGTGGATATAGATATAAGGTGAATAATTACATAAATTCTATGTTATTTGGTGAAAGGATACTTTTCAATATCTAGGTCGACCACCGACTCTCTCTCCTTTAATCAAAGAAATTAGAGTTAAAGGGAAAGCGTGTATTGTATTGTTATAAATAAAAATTAATCAAAATTAAATATTCATCATTTTTTCAACGAATTTTATTCACACATTTGTTTTTCTGCTTTATGTCATTTAAATGTTTCGTACATTTATGTCATATAAATAAGAATTGTTAATAGAGCTTTGAGTTTTTTTTTATCAACTATTATTTTACTCGTTAAATTTCATAATTTGTATGCGCATTTAATAAATTATTATACATGAACTTTTACGAGTAGTCATCGTACAAAGAAATAACGAATGGGCTCATAAATAAAAACTAACGTTTTTATGCATTGGTCCAGGTGTAAATAAAGAAAAATGTTTTATAATTATGATTTAATAGAATTTTTTTTTATAAGGATTAATATTAAATAACAATAGAATAATATATGAGTATAATTAACAACTTTGAAAGATATCTTAAAAAGCTGATATCTAATTTAAATCTGATCATTACAACCATGTATTATAAAATATACATTAATATTTATAATTAATTAATAACATAAAACTAAATGAAAATTCATTTATAATTTATATATTTACAGTCTATGAATTTATTAGCAATAATTTTGGATCACTCATCATAGATATATGTACAATGTAGCCGAATATAAATATTCAAAAATTACCGCGCCGAATTAAAGGGACGCGTGAAAAAATGGCGGGGGGCTCTGAGTGATTGGTGGCGCCACGAGTGGTTACCGAGAGAACTCGTTGGAACAAAATTGACTAGATCGATAAAGTTTTAAAGTGTATATAGAACGATGTAAGGTTAAAAAAAAAGTATCATGTGTATTGACGATGACGCTTCGTTATATATAATCCTCGTTTGATATATTTAAATTGTGAATAACGAAATAAGGTACGTATTACGTAACCCTTCATATTTATATTTTAAATCTTACTTATATTATAAATGAAAAAAATAATGCGTATAATTAATAAAGTACAACGGGATACCAAGTTCTCGAAGCGTGTCGGCGTTCACACGATTATGTGCTTATGCGCATACAAACACGCGCATGTATATATAGGGTGCACGTAAGCAAATGTAATCGACAAGTGGCGCCACGTAACGTTTAATTTAGTAAGTGCGTTTTCTTCGAGCGGGAGGATTTGGCTCTGAATATTTTCATCGAAAATAAAGGCACGAACGATTTCAAACTAACTTGAACATATTATTAAGACAACAATTTAATAGGTATTCCTTTTTTTTATTATTAAAATATACTTCTACGTTAATAAATATTTAAATAAAATAAATTAATATATCAAATGTATTTGCTTATATATGCTTGTGAAAGAATATCTTTCAAATGTCTATCTCTGTGTGTTAAATGACACATCACAATACGTTTAAGCAAGTGTTTCTTATCTTTCTATCGGACGATAAGAATGCATATTGTAAATATTATTATTTTTCTTATCTTTTTTTTTTTCGAAATTCTTGACTGTAAGAATGAAATAAAGAATAAGAGAAATAAATGAAATTATACATATTATATTTTCATATCTAATGATGATTACGTGGAAGATAAGAATTAATGATAAATTGATGATGATGAGTAAAATATTAATACATATAGCGATAAGTTATTTGTAACGCGGGAAATTTAAATTTTGTATCCTACCGTAATACATTCGGATTATCGCTAATATGCGAATACAATGTTTACTTTGATCTTATCGCACAATTAAATATCACCATTGAATACTGTAAAGAAGTTACACAGATTAGATTTTATCGTTTACACTTAACGATATCTCGTATGTAATTATTTTTATAGATAATTTATATCCGCGTATCATATATATATAAATTAAATTTTAAAATCATTATAGTCTTTACAAATCAATTGGATTTCGTTGAACAGTTTCTTCTTCTTCTTCTTCTTCTTCTTCTGTGAAAATAATATTTTCAAGTAAATAAAATAATCATTGAAATAAATCAAACGAAACTAATTATAAGTTAATGGTAAAAGCATACGTTTCATTGTAGTTAAAGATAATAGATAAAAACGAAATGATAGTTATTTTATTCTACGTCTTTGAAAATTGCATCCCATTCTTCTTATCATTGGTCGAGATTATCTTGAGTTTTAAACGAAAGTTTCCGGGCATGTTTGGGGGAAATCGAGTGATACTGCGACCGTACCATAACGTTCAACAACGTAATTACATTAATGGCGTTGGCCTCATTCGCTATTTTCATTCCGGACATTAACAATTTCCAATAGAATCTGCCATACTATTCGTAATGTTTTTCCAACGGAAATTACTTAGTAACTTTACTTTATATTCAATATTTATCGTATTTGTATTTGATTATCTTTACGATCCTTCGATGATTATTATAATTATTATTATATCTTTATATATATATATATATATATATATATATATATATATCTAAAAAAATATTTAGGATATAAGATATTTTTTTAATTTGCATTGTAAAACAAAATTAGATTCATTTTGATAAAAGAAAGAACAAAATCGAACGAATGTAAGAATATAATTTTAATTTGAATTTATTTATAGAAATAATTGAGAATGGTAATAAAATTGTAAGTAATGTCGAAGACTAAAATAAAAAAAAAAAAAAAAAATAAAACAAAATGGTAAGAAAGATTTGATGATTCAAAAGTAGAAATAATATAAAAGTACTTCTATAAAATGTACGGTAAAAAAGTAAGAGTAAAATTTAACGAGTTATTAAAAGTAAGATTACGATTTCATAAGAATAAAATTAAGATAAGTTTTTAGTAGAAATAATAATAATAATAATAATAAAAAAAAAGTAATATAATCTAGTTAATAAGTTTATTATAAGTATAAGATAAAAATAAGTCAAGTTAGAAACTTAAATTATATGAAATGTGAAAGATTTATTATGTGCTTTAGTTTTTTGTTTTGTTTTATATGATTTTTAAATCTAATTTAAATATATCATTGTAGTTTTATTTAAATAATAATAATAATATTATTATTATTATTATTATATTTTTCAGAAATGTCGAATAACGCAAACGGTGAGAATGAATTTTCCGAAACGAAAGATGGAGTGTCGGTTTTAAAAGCAGATGAAGCGTTCTCGTTGAAATTACAAATTCTCTCGGAACATTTTATTCAAAAATACAATCGGGAACCTACCTTTGTAGTCAAAGTTCCTGGAAGGTGAGTTAAATATTAATAATTTGATACGTAACAATTAGATTTGAAATTCAATTGCACATATTTTATTATTTATTTGTGAAATTAATGCTTCCGATTTGTTCGTACATTCGTACGTCTTGATCCATTTGATTTCATTCACCTCTCTCTGTGGAATAAATAATAAATTATTATTATTATTATTATTATCTAAAGTTTATATAAAATTTCAGAGTTAATTTGATTGGCGAGCACATCGATTATTGTGGATATGCAGTTTGTCCTATGGCAATCAAACAACACATTCTCATAGCTGTTGGGATATCAAATGATCATCGAATCAGTGTTACCAATGTTAATTCGAATTATCAAGATTTTTCATGCGATTTCGACAACGTGAAGTAATTTATTTAAAATTATATATAAAGTATTATAAATAATATTATTAAAAAATGATTGATTTAATCGTTATTATTTGTATTTGTTTTAGAGCATCAATAGATGATTCTAAAACGGGACCAATTTGGTATAAATACTATTTATGTGGTATCCTGGGTGCTCTTGATGTTATCCCGAAGGAAAAAGTTCCTAAGGGAATCTTAGCTGCAGTATGGGGTAACGTTCCAGCTAATGCTGGACTTTCTAGTTCCAGTGCATTAGTATCAGCATCTGTTCTTTCATTGTTTCATGCTAGTCAGGTAAATATTCTTCATATTTATTCATTTACTCTTTTATTTATTTATTTATTTATTTTATGTTTTTATAAATTTATTATAACTATAAAAATTAAATATTAAATATAATAAATGTATTAATATTGTTTCTATTAAAATTATAAGTTTATTGTGTTTTTATAAAAGAATGGTAGAATCTTTAATATTTAAATTAATTAAAAAATATAATTGTGTGTTGTTAGGAAGGCATTTTTTTTTTTTTTTGTAGAATTTTCTATAGCAATTTTTGTTACATTTATACGTAAATTAAATTTTTTAATAAATAATAATAAAAATAAATTTTAATAATATAATAAATATAATATATTAATAGCATAAATAAATAAATATAAATATTATATATGCATTAGTAATATAAATAATAAATATAAATAAATTTTTGAATAAATTTAAATACAATTATACATAAATTAAATTTTTAATTTATTGAATATTTTTTTATTATTATTTTATTTTAACATTTATTTTGAGTATTATTACACTTTTGGATTATATGTGAATTGTAAATACGTAAGATATCAATTTTATACTGGAACAATAAGAAAGATATGATATTTTTCCAGGATGTTTTGATAGGAAATGACACAAACAGGAAAATGTATAGACAGTGGTTCGAATAATAAAACATTTCAGTAGTAGAGTATATGTGAATAGTAAAACGTTTGAATAATAGATTATTGGATATTGAATATTTTATATACATAATAATACATAATAAATATATATATTAATAATTTGACAATATAAATATATTATCAAATAAATATATTTAATTATCTATTATAATTAAATTATAATTTTCTATGATGACATTAGCCTAACTATAATTAGATTAAAATAAATTGTGAAAGGCTATTATACACTTCGTATATATATATATATAAACGAGATATTTCGAGATTGAATATCGTTCACGTCATATTCTCAACGAGATATTTTGTGACACGATATTATTTGCCATACACGCTTTAAACGATAATTATCATAGATTATTTTCAATAATACTTACTTTTCGTATTTGAATTATTCCATTCGTATATAACGAATGTTTAATGAAGAATAAGTTATATGTTTTTATTAATAAATCATTTTATTTTTCTATTGAAAATGATGAATTATTCGAAACACGATATTATATACATTCAATATGACGTTAATATTTTTTCCATAATAATTATTATGAAATATTTTCATATAAAAAGCATTTCGTTTTGTAGAAATGACATTTCTTTTTTTTTTTAAATGAAAATGTCGAGATTTGATTTATTTTTCTTTCACGTTAAGAATTTATCAACGGTGTATTATAATATGATTAAATTTAAAATTGTTCAATCGTGATTACTACATTTAAAAAAAATCCAAGTGAAAACTGATGAAAACATAAGCAAAAATTCTTTCTCATATAAAAAACCTTATTTTATTGCAAATATTGAAAAAGTGTTGGTCGTAATATACGGAAGTGATGATATTAGGTGGTTCGGAAAGTCGTTTCGTTTTTTGCTCACACAATAATGACATTAGTTGATGCAAACCGACAAATAGTAACACATGAGATCGATGAGAGGTCAAATTTATCAAATTCAACTATTAATGATCACTTGAAAGGTTTAGGTTTAATTTTGAAGCAAAAATTATCTTCATTTTTACAAAAGAAAAACGAAACGACTTACCGAACCACCTAATATTATAGGAACGATTAAATATATTTTCTATAACCATCAAATGCAAATTTCAATCAGATATTTCTTTTTTTTCACTTTAATCCGTTAATCTTCTTTAGGTAAAACTATATTGCACAAACTTATTCTTTCAAATTAATGAATTTTTATTCTAACGAGAAACGAGGAGTCGTTTGGCGAGCAAGCTGTAAGATTATAGTTCATCTACTAGGCGCATTTAAAGCTATCTCACAGTAAAATCCTCCCTTTTAACATTTATGAAAGTTGCTCGACGAGAACGGGATAACATCAAATCGACTAAAAAAATATTTTAATAATCGTGACAATTTCTTTTTTTCCTTCCTTCCTTCCTTCCTTTCTTTTTCTTTTTTCTTTTCTCATTTAAATATTCGTAGCGTCAAAACATTTGGAAAAACAAAAATTTATACAGTGAGTTGAGAAACAAAAAACAAATAGAAAACATAATTTAATTATTAAATGTGTGTGTCAATTATTTAATATAAATATTTAATTGAAATAAATAATTATCTTAATATATATATATATATATATATATATAAATTACGTGTCACGTTGTTTGTCCACAATGGACTCTTAAACTATTGAACCGATTTTAATAAAATTTTGCACACTGTGTGCAGTTTCATCCAACTTGAAAGATAGGATAGTTTATATCTCAATTTATAATCGCAATATTATTTTATTAATCGCGAATTATTTGTTTATTAACAAAGAGTCATGATTATCTCTGTTGGTTCGATAAGATTCTAACAAATGGCGGTATAAGGTAATTCGTTGACTTAAAGACGTGTGTATCGGACTAATTGTGAGTCACAGCAACGTGTGGCGGGGCACCCCATATATATATATATATATATATATATATATATATATATTATAATTAAATATAGAAAAAATATATATATTATAATATAATTTAATTATTTTATTTCTTCTTTTTTATTTTTATTTTTTATTTTTCAATCACGTTTCAAAATTAATTCAAAATATGTCACGTTTGTATTTTGTAATTATATTTTCTTTTTATTTCTTCTTTACTTTTTCTACTTGAAAATATTTCATAAAATATTTATACGTTTCCTGGAAATTAATAGATAAAAAAAAAAGATACTTTTCTTATTTTTTTTTTATTTTTTTTCTTCTTCTTCTTCTTCTTCCTTTAATTTAACTTTACTTTTCATTGAGAATTCTAAAATAAATTATTCACAATGTCTATATTACGTTTCTATTTTCATTTCATGAACCATATATATATATATATATATATATATATATATACAATATTCTTATTTTTGCTTTTTCTATCTTATTCTTTTTTTTTATTTTCTATTTTGAGATCAATGAAAAATGTTCTCAAGCCTAATGTCTTCCTTTCTATCTCGAAAAAGGTGCACTTTCACGTCTATGTGATTATGCGTTGGATGTCCTCGAATGGAATTCCATTGGAATTTCTTGATATCTTCTGCATAGTTCTCTCTCTCTCTCTCTCTCTCTCTCTTTTCTAAAAAACAAAAAAAAACAGAAGAAAACAGACAGATAGAATTCTTGGGGCACTTGATATTCAAAATCGAATTACGAATACGTTTTGAAAAATTTTATTGAAAATAATCGAATATATTTTTTTATCTTTTTTTATTTGTTTATTTATTTTATTATTTTTTTTTTTTTTTTTTTTTAATTAATACTTCTATTATTTTTTTTTTTAGTTCTCACATTTTAGGTCTCCTTTATTTATTTCTATTATTATAATTATTTTATTTAATTCTCTTCTCATCGAATTTATTAATTTAAATTTATATAATAAAATGTCTAAATTTTTGTTCTCTTTGTTACTCGTTTATTTATTTTATTTATTTGTTTTTAATATTTCTATTATTTTTCTTTTTATTCCTCAGATGTTTCAATTCTCTCATATTTTTTGTTTGAATTATAAAAAGGAACTTTAATTAAAATGACGATAATAATAATAATAATGAAAGAAATGCAATTGCTAAAAAGAAAAAAAAAGAAAACACACATGTATATAATTTTCTCTCTATCTCTTTTCTTTCTCTTGAATGTTCCTTTTTCTTTTTCTTTTTCTATTTCTTTTTATTTGGATTCTGACAATCAATCTTCGACGAGGAAAAAGTTCTTTTAATTTTCTCCTAAGATCCTTTTAACACGTTCACAACGTAGAAAAACGTAAATAACTAAAAAACCTTATTTTACGATCTTGAAATCAACATGAATACTTTGATGTTATCGATCGTATTAAAATAACGAACCGGAAAAAAACTTTTTTCTACGTTTCCTATTGCTTCTTATTTTCTTTTTTTCTTTTCATTTTTTTTTCTTTTTTTTTATATATTATATTTATTTCCTTTCTCACGTTTCAAACTTTTCGAATTTAAAGTAATTTTGTTCGGTAAAGAAAAGTCAAAGAAAAAAAAAACAAAACAAAAAGAGAAAATAAAAAAAGGAGAACAAAAAACGATAAATAATTTAAAAAAAAATAAAAAAAAAAAAAGAAAAAAAGGAACAAAAATTGAAATTAAACAACTTTAAATCGTGAAATCTTAGTAGAATTTAATTAACTAAACGAGAAATACGATGTCGACGAATAAAACTACTACTTTTGCGCTGACTCGTGTACGTTCGTTCCACGTTATCGATCAAAATTGAACGACAGATAAGAAACTATTTTTTCTTCTTCTTCATCTTCTTCTTCTTCTTCTTCTTTTACTACTTCTACTTCTACTTCTACTTCTACTTCTACTTCTTTTAAAAGTACGACCTAGAAGGAGAAAAGTAGCCCGGTGAAATGGTTTTTTTATCCGTCGCAGATGGTGGAGAAAAAATTTCAAGTGCCATTTAATTCTCTAGTCCCACCTTTCTTCTTTTTTTTTTCCCTAGTTTTTTTTTCCTTTTCTTCGTTTTCAATTAATTGTTTATAAAAATAGAACAAAAAGAAAACAAAAGATATGTATTTTTTATTTCTACTTTTTTATCTTTCTTTAAATTTTGTTTTTGTTTTTCGTTAATCGTTTATAAAAAAAAATAAAAAAAAAAATAGAAAAAAAAATTTTTTTGTTTTCTATTTTTTATCTCTCTCTGTTTAAAAAAAATAAATAAATAAATAAAAATATTTGTTTATTATATATATATATATTTTTAGATATTTATATAAAAATATATTTTTATATCAAAAAGAAGAATAGAAATATATTTTTGGTATTCTATTTTTTGTCCTTCTTTATTTTTCTTTTTTTCTTTTTTGTATTCCATTAATCGTTTATAAAAAAAATAAAAATAGAAATATATTTTTGGTATTCTATTTTTTGTCCTTCTTTATTTTTCTTTTTTTCTTTTTTGTATTCCATTAATCGTTAATAAAAAAATAAAAAATAAAAAAGGGAACGAACGTATTTTTATCATCGAACGTTGTCCGTTTAAGGATTTGTTTTTCAATTTCGTTTTATTTTTTTCTTTCTCTTTTTTTTCAATTTCCATTTTTATTTTTTTGCTTTAACTGTTCTCAAATTATTTAAACGATAAATTGTATAGTACAAATCTAAAGAATAAAACGTGTCTGGTTTTGTTTCCAAAAAGGATTTTGTGATACAATTTTATATTGAACGACGCTATATAAGATAGAAATAAATGAAAAAAAAAATTAGAAAATAAATAAATAAAATCTCGATGGAAAAAGTTTCATCGACAAATTTAATGTTTCATTATCGATTTTCGTTAAAAAAAAAAAAGTAACGCGTTTTTTCACACAAAAGTAATGTTTCTTTTTTCTAATTGTTTTTTTTTTTTTTTTTTTTTTTATTTATTCCTTCTTGTTTGTTTCTCTTTCCCCCCTCCCCCCGTTTATTTTCATTTTATCGAGCAATAGCTTTGACAAATAAATTCTACGAAAACTTTTCTAGATAATAGAGCGAATAGAATGAAACATTTTAAAAAGAAAAAGAGAGAAAGAAAGATACGAAATTTGTTTTGGTTATCCCCATAAGCTTTTAAGTGTACCTTGATCTACCATAATTCCTCTGCGTTCTTTTAACGAAATATCAAGTATAATACATTTCTTTTATAAATCCTTAATATTTGTTATTACATCTAACATTAAAATAAAATCCTTAAAATTAATATATATATATATATTTATTCTATGTTATTAATGTTATTATCTTAAAACAAATTCTTTGAACGATTTAAACCTTTTTTTAAAACGAATAATTAATCCTATCTTCGTTGTTTTTTTTTTAAATTATAAATAAAATTTATCTTTTATATAATTATGTAAGATAAGATAAGAAGTTTATTTCAGGTATACCCTTTTAGGGTGTTTACCCCGAAGGCCCCCCCTACAATATATAATTATGTATTATATATAATTTTATATCAATTAAATATTATATAATTATGTGTATATAATTATATAATAATATAATATATATAATATAATATATATAATATATAATAATAACTATATATATTATTTTATTAATATATATAATTATTAATATCATTAATATATATATATATAATATATAAATTAAATTATTATATATATTTATATTATATTAATATATATTATATATATTATATTATTATATAATTATATACACATAATTATAATAATATATTATATATTATAATAATAATATATATTATATATAATTATATAATAATGTATTATGTAATTTATAAATAAAATTAAATAATAAAAAAATAAATATAAATTTAAATAAAAGTAATCTTAGATTTGTTATTTTCAAAAATACGAAAAACAAAAAAAAAATATAATTAATTAAATATCAATTTAATACAACCATATAATCAACGAATTGTTTATGTTAATTACAATAAATAATAATAATAATAATAATAATAATAATAATAATAATAATAAATATTACAGTATCAATTATCAAGAAAAGATTTAGCAACGATCAGTGCAAATGCTGAAAGATATATCGGAACGCAAGGTGGTGGAATGGATCAAGCAATTGCATTTTTAGGAAAAACAGGTAACAACATATTCCTGACATAACAAAAAAAAAAAAAAGAAAAAAAAAAAGTATAAAAAAAATATATCTAGTACAATCGAATGATAATATATTCACACTGGTGTCTATTCATAGGTGCTGCAATGTTGATAGAATTTAATCCTTTACGTACTACCGCCGTTACTTTACCTGAAAATGTTGTTTTCGTGATAGCACATAGCCAAGCTTACCACAACAAAGCATCTACCGTTGATTATAATCTAAGAGTGGCAGAATGTCGCTTGGCTGCTCAGGTATTATTCAAAACTTCCCCTTTTATTTCAGTATTGTAATATCTTCTTTATGTGTGTATGTGTGTATGTGTGTGTGTGTGTGTCTATACTTTTTATTCATTATTTTCCAACAACTTCATTTTTCCATGATTCAAAGTAAACAAAATCTTCTGTGCATTCGTCTCATTCTCTCGTACCTGGGTTGATTATTTTTTTTAATGTTTCACTTGTACTGTGTGTGATGTGCATATATGATATATTTTTTATTTTCATATTTAACCTAGTAATATCATTTTTCATCGATTTAATCTCTTATATAAGACTACGAACAGTTTGCAATATCGCTTGCTATTTGATACGTAACGTAGAAATTATTATTATGCTTTATATAATCGATATATATATATATATATATATAATGTATTTATATAAAATATATTACATTGATTATAATAATTAATTATATTTTTAGGTAATTTATTATTTAATTATATTTATTAATTATATTATAATTATATTAATATAATATTAATTAGAAATTAAATTAATTTGTATTACTTTATAAAATATAATTATATTTTTTATCTAATATAATTATTAAATAAAAAAAAAATTAAATTAATATGGTATAAATATAAATAATATAATATATTAATTAGATATATTGATTATATTATATTAATATAATAAAATAATAATATTATAATAATATATTATATTATAAATTAAAATATATTATAATTAATTATAAATTATAAATATATATTATATAATATATATAATAATAATAATATTAATTATATAATTAATATAATATTTATTATATTAATATATTATAAAAAATATATTATATTATATTATATTATATTATATTATATTATATTATATTATATTATATATATATGTTAAAAACTTAGAATGAATTTTTAAAATTTTATTTATATAGAAAATTTTCTATAGATTGATTTTCTGATCAAATTTTTAATTAATTGTAATTATTCGTTAAAATTTAAAACTTTTCAATGATATAAATATGTTTTTTTTTCTTTTTTGATATAAAATGCTATTACTAATTTTAGACAAATGAAACATTACATTTACAAATTGTTTGCCATTTATTTGAATCTTGTTTTTTTTTTTTTTCAGATAATAGCCAAGAAGAGAAATAAAAATTGGAAAAGTGTGATGAGATTAATCGACTTACAAGAAAGTCTCGGTTTTAGTTTGGAAGAAATGGTATCAGTTGTGATGGAGGATCTCCATGAAGAAGCTTACACCATGGACGAGGTAACTGTCGTGTTTTTAAGACGAATCCCAAACCAAAAGACGATTTATTGGGTTCGCAATAAATCTAAAAGCTTAACTTCGAACAACGATATTTTCTTTTTCTTTTCTTTTTTTTTTATTGTCTTTCTTTCTTTCTTTATTTTTCTGTTTTTACAGATTTGTGAGTGTCTTTCAACGACTTATGAAAGATTAAAGGAATCATCTCAAATTGCTAACTTTAATACCACGCAAATGTTCAAACTTCAACAACGAGCATTACACGTGTTCCAAGGTAAATTATTTCTAGAATTATTTAATAATTTTTATTTCTGATATTTCATTTTATTGAGAATGAAAAAAGAAAAAAGGGAAAAAAGTAACTGAACAAAAAAGAAAAACTCCCCATTTTCATATATCGAAGTAGTAAAATAAATTTTTTAACGAGCATAAGGCATTTGTAATAAATTCAAGCACGTGCATGGACTACTTTACAAATCCTATTAATTTTCGTGACAACTACATATCGATTTGCTTCGGTGGATTAATAACTTTGCAGATATTCCAACTTAGATAACGAGTTTTGCATGCATTTCAACTTGTGGAAGACGATTGTGTTTGAAAAAGGGGAAAATTATTTATAACTTGATCCATTGAAATATTTCAATCTTATATCGATTAAATGATAATTCTATAAAGAACAAGACAAATTTCATTATGAGATCAATTATAAAATAAAAATGTAATTGTATGAATTGTTTTACAATTTTTATTAAATTTTCATTACAAAACGATTACGATATCAATTACTTGCAGGATTAATACTTCAGCAGATATTTAAACTTTACGTGTATTTCAAGTTACTGAATTATTTTAACGATAAATTGTTTCAAATATGAATTATATGAAATAAATAAAATAATAATAAAAATAGATGAAATAAAGATGAACAAATTATTTCAAATATGAAATAAATAAAATAAATTAAATAACAAATTATTTCAAATATAAAATAAATAAAGGACAAATTATTTCAAATACGAATTAAATAAAATAACCAATTATTTCACATATAAAATAAATAAAATAATAATTAAAATAATAAGAATAACAAATTATTTCAAGTATAAAATAAATAAAATTACAAATTATTTCAAGTAATAAATAAATAAAATAAATAAAATAACAAAGTATTTCAAATATAAAATAAATAAACTAACAAATTATTTCAAATATAAAATAAACAAAATAGCAAATTATTTCAAATATAAAATAAATAAAATAACAAATTATTTCAAATATGAAATAAATAAAATAATAATTAAAATAATAAGAATAACAAATTATTTTAAGTATAAAATAAATAAAATTACAAATTATTTCAAGTAATAAATAAATAAAATAAATAAAATAACAAAGGTCTTTCCGTAAGGTCTTTCCGATAAGTCAGTAGGGTCTTTCCGATAATTCCGTAGGATCTTTCCGATAAGTCCGTAGGGTCTTTCCGATAAGTCCGTAGGGTCTTTCCGATAAGTCCGTAGGGTCTTTCCGATAAGTGCGTAGGGTCTTTCCGAAAAGTAGTGAGGTTTTTTCCGAAAAGTAGTGAGGTTTTTTCCGAAAAGTAGTGAGGCGATAACTACGAAGCATAGCGTAAAGAGGAGACCGAGTATAAGAAAAACTGTATAGCTACATTCCGTCTAATTCTCTCGCAGGCTCAATCCTATATGTTTGTCTTTTTTTCTCTCATTATTTAGTATAGTAGCCGTTTAATAGCTTCGTTACATAGCTCCGTTTCCGCTTATTTACTTTTCAGATCACTCCCATTCCAAAGAAGTTTTCACTTCAATAAAATAAATAAAAACTGATGTGAAACTAAATTGAACCAAATTCTATAAAAAAAAAAAAATTAAACTAAATGAAATATTTAAAATAATAATAAAAAAAAATAGAAATAAAGATTATGACTTATCAATCAAATACCATGTTTCTTGCATTCCCATACGAATCCTATAAATTTTCATGAACGACGACATATCGATTGCGTCTGACACACATACATACTTCAGACCTTGGCATCCTGTGAGAGCATCACACCTTCATGGAATTTATTGCCCTGGAGACGTAACGAAAAGCAAAAGACGAGAGAGGAGATATAGAAACCCTCCAAAGAAGATTCCCACACTCTTCTTACCTTATACCTTTTATACTTTTACCGAAGAATATCGAAAAGAAAACGTTGAGAAAATCGTCGATTTTGTTTCTATTTTTATTACTTCACTACCACCACCATTACTACCACCAATACAATTATACCTTTCAAACTTCCCATCAATTATTTTGCCTTTTTTATTTTCTTTTTTAAAAAAATTATATTTTACATTATTTTATTTCAATTATACCACTTACTATTATTTAATTAAACCACCACCACCATCAACCACTTTTGAAACATCGTATCCATTATTTGACTTTTAGTTTCTTTCTAAACTATATTTAAAATTATTTGATTTTAATTATACCACTTACTATTATTTAATTAAACCACCACCACCACCATCAACACAATTTATACCTTTGAAACTTCCCATCCATTATTTTGCCTTTTTTATTTTCTTTTTTTACAAATTATATTTTAAATTATTATATTTTAATTATACCACTAACTATTATTTAATTAAACCACTACCACCGTCAACCATTTTTGAAACATCGTATCCATTATTTTATTCTTAGTTTTTTTCTAAACTATATTTAAAATTATTATATTTTAATTATTCTACTTACTATTATTTAATTAAACCATCAGTACAATTATATCTTTTGAAACCTTTTCACAACCATTATTTTACATTTATTTTTTTCCAAACTATATTTAAAATTATTTTATTTTATTTATACCACTTACTATTATTTAATTAAACCATCAGTACAATTATATCTTTTGAAACCTTTTCACAACCATTATTTTACCTTTATTTTTTTCTAAACTATATTTAAAATTATTTTATTTTATTTATACCACTTACTATTATTTAATTAAATCACCACCACCACCATCAACCACTTTTGAAACATCGTATCCATTATTTCGCTATTTTTTTCTGAACTATATTTATAATTAATATTTCAATTAAAATAGAGAACACATATTCAATTGTTTAAAATAATATTGATTGTATAAATGTTTCAGAAGCTAACAGAGTTATTGAATTTCAACGTATAAACAATGATGACACGTTAATGGAAGATGTGAAAGTTCGGTTATTAGGTGAATTGATGTCAAAAAGTCATCTTAGTCTTTGCAAGCTTTACGAATGTAGTCATCCACGTGTCGATGCACTCGTCGACAAGGCCATCAATTGTGGAGCACTCGGTGCTAGAATTACGGGAGCTGGGTAAGTCCCAAAATCTTCCTGTATACATACATACATATATATATATATATATATATATATATATATATATATATATATGTATATAAATGCATAAGTTAAGCTTTCAAAGGTATAAAATGAGAGAGTGAGAGAGAGTGAGAGCTTTTATCTGAAGATAAGAATATATATGTACGTTCTAAGAAAGCACAAACTTTAGCTTCCATTTTGATTATCTGATGCTTGTCCTTTTTACTTTGCATTTGTTAGAAATCAAATAAATTATTCATAAATGAAAATCATCAAAATATATGATAGATATTTATTATCTATTAAATATCATACACATACATCTATAGATATTTATCTAAATGTCTGTGTTTATGTGTATACTTTTGAGATACTTTGAAAAAGAAAAAAAAAGGAATAAAAGTTTAGTTTTCCCTTAGCTTAGCAACCCTAAGTATTTTCCCCTAGGGATATACTTCAAACAATACTAAAACATCCATTAGACTACTAATAGATGTCTATTGACAAGTTTGTGGGTCACACCCTGGAACTAGCATATATAGTAACTTTTATTCCCGAATGAGTTTACAAAAGATCAGCTGTTTTCCCTATCTTCGATCTATCTTATTATTGTTAGAAGAAAAACGTGAAAGAAGAATTCTTGTATATGTGTTAGTATGTTGTTCTGTGTATATATATATATATATATATATATGTGTGTGTGTGTGTGTGTTTGATAAATGGAAAATGAATGTTATTCGAACGTGAAGGATCCGTTGATTCGTCTTATTTTTCTTTGATACATTTTTCATTTTACTCGACGTATACATATATATATATATATTTGACCTTGAAAATATATTTATTTTTATTCTTAAAAATTAAATCAATTTTTCTGTCACTGTTTATTTGAAATTAATAAATAATATATTTTTATATTAAATTTATAATTTTTATATTTATATTTAATATATATATATATATATTAAATTATACATTTAATTATATAAATATATATTAAATTATACATTTAATTATATAAATATAATATTTAATTTATTAAATATTTATAATAATTTATAAAATATTTTTATAATAAATTTATATTTTTATTTATATTTAATATATAATTTATTATATTATACTATTTTATTATTATATATTTAATATATTAAATTTATATTTTTATTTATATTAAATATATATTAAATATATATTAAATATTTAATAAATTAAATATTATATTCTTATAATTCAATTTATAATTTTATTATAATATAAATATTATAATATATATATTATAATTTAGTATATATTAAATATAAATAAAAATATAAATTTAATATAAAAATATTTTATTTATTTCACAAAAATATATTATTTAGACGTGGTATAGCATAAAAGATTTGTATTACGTAATGCATATATCATTTATATTACAATAGATGGGGAGGATGTATAGTAGCAATCATTTTGAAGGACAACATTTCTCAATTCGTTGAGAAAATTCGAAAATATCTCTCTGAAAGTTGTACAACCAACGGACTTGACTTGGAGGATTCGGTATTTCCAACTGAACCTAATCAAGGTGCTACTATTTATGTACTTTAGTTCCTAATTTTATTTGCAATACTTTTGTCAACATTTGTATTATTATATAATGATAAGTATAATTATATAATGAGATACTCGTATTGATACTCTTCCTATACATTCGTTTAGTACAATTATAATATATTAGTTTACGTACACTTATAAATAATGAATTAATTAATTAAGAGATGATTAGAATACTATTTTATATTAAGTAATAGTGAACAATAACTGTTTATACACTCGGTTATTTAATATTATTATATCATAAATATATATGTTATATAATATTAATTGCAATAATTATCTATGTATGGTGCATTATGTAATTATAATCATTTAAATATTAAGATTATTACTTAGACGTATAATATATGAATTAGAATCAAAATGTTAAATCAAGTAATACGATATTAAATAAAATTCTCAAAATATAAAAAATGTAAAAGTTTTTAAAGTAATTTTGTTTGTTTTCTTTCAAAGATAAATAAAAAAGAACGAGATTTTCATATTTAAAATTCATTTCAAAATTCATCATTTATAATCGTTAATGGTTGAATTTAAAGAAAAGAAAAAAATAAGCAAAATGTTGACTATAATTTTTCATTTTAAAAACAAAATACTTAAAATCATATTATAAAGTGTTTGTTTCTATAATGTGAAATAAATGATAGATTTAAATTAAGATTAAGTATCAGTCAATGAAATTAGAAATAATTATTGAATTTAAAACAAAATTACTTTTGTTTTCAAAATAATATAATAAACATACAATACCAAATATTTCCCATGTTTTTTTTTCAGCAATGTAATCTTTCAACGAATGACTGTTAAAATAATTACAGATAAGTTCAAATGAAATTCATTCGTATTCATCGTGACTATTAAACTTGTCCACAAGGTTATTTGTAACGATTTTAATAAAAACCAATATATATATATATATATAGTACGATGGTTATTGGTCCGCAGGAAACAATTAACACAGTACAATGGTATGAGTGATCGAATTTCCATTGTACGAAAGTTTGTTGAACTAAAATGAAACTCCACCGTTTATATCTCACCAAAAAGTTACTTTTAAAATAAAGAGAGAGATAAATCGTATCAAGGACTAATTAACTTTTACTAATATTCTAATTACTCAAAACTAATAGTCTAATTACATTTAAAGAAAAAAAAACAAAAAAACAAATACATTGAATATAATAATAAATTATTTGATCAAAGATTTTATTCAAAGCTTATATTATTTATTTATTTATGAACATTGTAGAATAATAAACAAGTTTCGAGGATAATTTATTATGTAATATTATTATAATATTATTTGTACTTTTAATTTGTAATTATTTATTTAATTAGTAATTTAATTATAAAAATGTGCGCCTGTATTAATGCAACCCACCAGACACACTTTGAAAATGTTGCTTGCGAGCACCATCTACTGGGACGGAATTTTTTTGCAGTCAAAACTGTTCATACACCTATGTATGACGGGTTGCCTATCTTTTGGGCAGAAAAAAATTACGTCCCAAGAGATGACGCTCGCAAGCAACGTTTTCAAAGTGTGTCTGGAGGGTTGCATTCGTACAGGCGCACATTTTTATAATAATTACAAAGAAAGTAAATAATAAAACACTTAAAAAAATGTTTGCAAATGAAATATTTTTATAATTAATGATATAAAAATTGAACTCCAATATTGTCATTAATTTATGCATATTTTTAGAACAATATTTAGTATTTTATATGAAATAAAAATAAAAAAATCATGTGTGCAGATCACACGTGTTAAAAGTGAAACCTTCAAAAAACTAACATAAGTTTCGAGAGAATGAGACGATTTCTTACTTAGTATTAAGGCCATTTCTTTCCCCCCATTATATCGTCCGTTTCATTTTTTCCAAATCACATCCATTCTAAAGAAATTTTCACTTTAAAGAGAGAAATGAATATATTAGATGAATATCGATGATCAAAAAATTTGAATAAAATCTTATTTAAATATTATAGTCACGAAGTTTAATTTTAAGGATAGGGTGGAAAAGTCAATGATTTTGAGTAGACGAGACACAAACCCCTACATATACATACAAGAGAAGCACGTTTGCAGCATATGGACTGGAAGGAAAACAACCAACAGTAGATGGGTGGATTGTACATGAGTATAAGCTCATCTGAAGTACTGTAATTGATTTATACCTTGATTACATTGTCCACAGTTGTGTTGTTGGACTGAAATCTGTCTCTTCCACTCTGTTTCTCTCTCTCTCTCCCTCTCTCCCTCTCTCTCTCTCTCTCTTTCTCACTCTTTGTGTCTCTTTCTATCTTCCTTGGGATATATTTCAGACATTTATACGGGATAACAACACCAAACGTTCAAAATGACATTGAAAATATAATAGTAGCTGTAAATGCAATTCAATTGATGCTTGCACATCTTCCTGTTATTCGATTATCGATAAAGTGTTATTTACGTTAAAAGGTTTCTTTTTTTTTTTTACAGTTCGTTCCACATACATCCGATATTTTTTTCATAAATCTCTTATATCTACATCTACTATGTAATAAATGCATATATGTATATACTATAAAATAATATATGTACTATATTTATTTATACTAATAATATAATATTATACTACTAGTAATACTATTATTAATACTATACTAATTTATACTATATAATAATAATATAAATACTATATATATAATATAATTATATATTATTTATTTATTATTAGTAGTATTTTTTATTATTAATATTATATTATTAGTATTATATTATCAGTATTTATATTATTAATTCTTTATTAATAATATAAAAATACTATATATAATAAGAATAATTTATACTATATAATATAATAATATATATATATTTATGTATATATACGTGTACTCACAATTCGATTTATCCGAATCCCAATCTCAATGACGTTTCAAAATTTCTATCATGGTACCCATCTACATGTAATATGTATATATATATATATATACATATATATGTATATATATAGATGATGGTGCAGAAAAGAAAGGTTGAAGAAAATTGGCGAACCCTTCGAGAGAAAAAAGAAGAGAAGAAGGGTTCTATTTATCTCACAAATTTGAGCGTGCCATCACTTATTTATTCTTCGAACATGAGTGCTATCTTTAGGGGTGGAACAAGTAGTAAATTTATTCCAAAGCTCCAAAACGCGTTCCTTTACATCGCATACGATAAAAGCTCTGAGGAATATGTGTACTTATTTTCTTTTTTCTTCTCTTTGTCTCTATTCATTCATCTTTCTTTTTTTTTTCTATTGCTTTTTTTTCTATCTCTCTCTCTCTATCATTTGTTTCTTTTTTTTTGGGGATAAGTTTTTCGAAGGAAAAATAAAAAAGAAACGAAATCTCTAACATTTTACAAACCATTTCCTTTAAAAAACTCCAAATTTTTGCTCATCTTTCTTTCTTCGTCTTTTTTCTTTCAAGTTGTTTCACTTTAAAAATTGTTGTTCATTTTTATTTTTATTTTTTTTTATTTTTTATGTTGAAAGTACCTCTTCAAAGTTAAACCTCGTCTTTTGCATGTATAGGATAGGATCAGATAAGGATCATTCGTCGGTTGGCATTTGACGTTTTGACGTTTTTAGTTTATTGTTAAAAGAAGAAAGTAAAAGTAGAAAATTTAATAGGAACAATTTGTTTTATAGTTCTAGCCATCTAACTAACTAGAGATCAACACTTTATTATAATCTTTTATTATATTTAAAATTAACTTCAACTCTAATAAAAAATAGAAAAGTTTACCCATATATTAAATAATAAATTATTACTGTAATAAAACTATGTATATATGTATATTATATTTAATAAATTTGATAATAAAATTAATTGAATAAAAAATAATAAAGTTAAATAGTAAAATATTAAATCAAACAAATTTGATAATAATTATCATAAAATTAATGAAATAAAAAATAATAACGTCGAATAGTAAAATATTAAATCAAACAGATTTGATAATAATTACAAAATTAATTAAGTAAAAAATAATAACGTCAAATAGTAAAAAATAAAATCAAACAAACAGGATAATAAATATCATAAAATTAATGGAATAAAAAATAATAACCATAAATAGTAAAAAAATAAAATCAAACAAACTTGATAATAATAATCATAAAATTAATTAAATAAAAAATAATAACCATAAATAGTAAAAAAAAAATTAAAATCAATCAAATCTGACAATAATTATCATAAAAGTAATAACATAAAATATAATAACGTTAAATATAAAATCTCAAATTCCAAATGAAATAAACTCAAAGTTACCCTATAATATTAATTATAAAATGGCGTTATAACATATAGAAAAAAGAAAAAGATAAAAAAAATTGGATAGCACTAATAATAAAACGGAAAAGAGAGTAGTAGGAGTAGTTTGTCAGGGTTGGGTTAGGTTAGAGACACACGACAACGTGTCATAAGATATAACACACATGACATGTGACGCCAATGTATGCGTGGTATAAAGTAGCCAATGTAGGCTAATGTGACGTCACGTATTCCCTTGGAAGGGATTTTCTTCTGGCAAGGTTGTTAATTAGACAACTTCTAATACACAATGTTGATTACCATTAAACTTTTCTTACCCCCTTTTCGATGTAACTTTTCCAAGGATGTGTAAATTTAATACATTGAATTTCTAACTTCAATCCTAAACGTGATGTAAAGTTTGACCTTAAAGTTTTTTAAAAGTCACCTTAACATTGTCATTCCCTTAGCTCGAATAAACTCAAATAAAAAACAAAAATACATAATCTCGTTTTATTATATATTTTATATAATAAATATAAATATTTATATATATTTATATATATAAATATAAATATTTATAATTATATTATTGTATTATTGATTTATTAAGTTAAGTTATTTATTTATTAAGTTTGTTTGATTTAATATTTTACTATTTATCTTCATTATTATTATTATTATTATTATTATTATTATTATTATTATTATTATTATTATTATATTACTATATTTTATAATTATAAATATTTATAATTATATTATTATATTATTATATTATTATATTATTATTATTATATTACTATATTTAATAATTATAAATATTTATAATTATATTATTTTAGATAATTATTATATTATTACATTATATATTTATTATATTATTATATTATATAATAATAAATATATAAATATTGAAATATATGAATAAATACTTAAATTTTTTCGTGTATAACATTCTTTATAACTGAATATATTAAAAGACCCTTTGAAACTAGGAAGACCCAAGAGAATATCACGTTTCCTATTAATGTTAAATATATAGTTAGGAAAAACTATAGTACTCTTGATTAGTATATCGAGAATATATCATGTCGTTAGTTGTGTTAGAAACGTTTGAGGTGTGACGTGACAAATGATCACTAAAGAACATGCTACCAAGTGTAGTATCGAATAGTATTATATAGGATGAACTACTTCACTTAATAGTAACAATGCATTATAGAGACCCTTAAAGGTAAAACATAGAATAATCATAATGTCAAACTTAATACAAAGTTTTACTATTGTATTTTCATGTAATATTTACTATCATACTGAATATAATATTGTTATTAACAATTATATTGGAATAGTATTTAGTTTAATTATTATCACTTTCTTTAAGATAAATAATATATATGTAATTAAAAAATTAAGATATTAATTAATTTATTTTAACTATTTCAGATTAAAATATTAATAATAAAAATCCTTTATAATTAATAATAATTACTTTAATATATACATTAAATATTATATAATTTATTATATAATTCCACCATTTAAGATTAAATATTAGTACTAGAAATTCTTTATAATTAATTATAATTATTTTAATATATTTATTAATATATTATAATTATATATATTTAACTATATATATTAATATTATATATATATTAACTATATACATATATATATATATATATATATATATATATATAAAATAAAGTTAAATATAAAATTTAATATAAAATAAATATTATATATATAGGGATATTATTAATCAATTATTTAATATTATATATTAGTAATAGAGAAATTCCTTATAATAAATCATAATTATTTTAGTATATAGTATATATATATAATAAATGTAATTTAATTTAAAAAACTGTGGATATTATTATTGAATTATTTAAGATTAAATATTAATAATACAAATTCTTTGTAATTAATAATAATTATTTGTAATAAATTAATTTAATAAAATAGAGATAGTTATTAAACTATCTTATAGTTATTATAAACTATTTTTGTTTCTATCTTTCTATCATCCTATCTTTCTTACTTTTTATTTTTCTCTCTTGCATTCTCTCTTTATGTCATTAGTTTCAATAGAAATCTCGTATCGCGCATGCGGCCGACCTCGATGGTGTTCTTCACCGCAGGAACTCGACACGCGAAATTCAACGAAGACGAGGAGGAACGCAGTCAGCGTTGAGCCGCGGTTTCCGCTCCGCTTGCGCGTTCTTTCGCGAAGATGATGGACGAAATGATGAACAATCGTCCTCTCTCATTCTACACTCTATCATCTTCGAATATAATTAATATTTCATAAATCCAAAAAAAAAAAAAAAAAAAATATCTTTGAATCTCGTATCGTAAAATTAAAAATAAAATTAAAAATTAAAAATAAAACTAAAAATAAAAATTAAATTAAATAATCGAACACCAAATTTTCTTACATAAAATTCAAAAGTCTAATATAAATTGCAAAAAAAAACTAAAAATAATAATAATAATAATAATAATAATAAAGGATAACAAAAAGGATTGTAAAAATTTTAACAACAAACCAAAAAAAATTGTTTAAACTAACAATTCGTGTTAAATTCATTTTAAAAATCATTTTGTATTTCTGATTACTATTCTCATATGGTATTCATTATTTTAAATATCGTTCGAACTGTAAATTTTCTAAAATTTTACTCGGGTTTTTTTATTTAATTTTGTGTTCTTTTTTTATCATTTTTTTTTTTTTTTTGTTATTATTATTATCGAAGCATGGCTATCATGCAATCCTGTTGTTGCTGGCAATCAGTACGCAGAGGGAGTTACGCTTGTGCCATTTATACCGGAGTAAGTAACACCTCAATGTGTGCGATTGATTTCACCCATTTTCTAATGAAAGCCTAAAGGGGAAGTATCGGGTAGTATTTATCGATTTATATCGACAAAAATTCGATCTTTTTTTTTTTAACCTAGAAATTTTCTCAATTACTTACGATAAACATTTATCATTTATTAAGAATTACTTAAAAAAAATATATATATATATAATATCATTACGATCTAATATTTGGAAGTAAACTTATCAAAGTTATCTTTTCATCTAACAAATTGTAACACATACTTTAACAAAATTCAATTATTTCTTCGAACATTGATCTATAAAAACGTTACATTGTTTTTTAAATACACAAAATCTTTGATAACATTATTTCGTTTTGTTTAATAATATTGTATTTCATATGATCGATTATTTCGTTGAGATCATAATATTATATTTAATGTTTATTAATTATCTTCGCGTTATTCTTATATTATATTTGGATGTAATCGATAAATGATGAATGTAACAACCAACCAATGGTCTAGTTCATTTAACTGCCTATACTAATATTTGTGATCGTTTGAGACAATCTAGAAGTAGTCCATGTGCTTACAATGTGGTCCAACGTTATACCCTGTTGCTGCTGTAACTGCTGGTCGATATTCGTGTCTAACTTTTCTACAGATAAAACCATATATACATATATATATATATATACTATATATT
This sequence comes from Polistes dominula, assembly GCF_049000335.1. NCBI lineage: Eukaryota > Metazoa > Arthropoda > Insecta > Hymenoptera > Vespidae > Polistes > Polistes dominula. Next base: position 1,969,548 of record NW_028300916.1, on the reverse strand, counting down.
ATTTAATGTAATATATTATATTTAATATAATATATTATATTTAATTTAATAATATATAACCATATAAATATGTATTACTCAATATAATATGATATATATTTAATTTAATAATATATAATATATAATAAATAATAATAATATAAATAATAATATATACTATTAAAATATAAATGTACTAACAATATATTACATTAAATTTTAATATTAATATATTAAATTTTATATATAATATATTATATAATTATATATAAAATATATTATATATTATATTAAATAATATATAATATATTATATTTATTTTAATAATATAATATATTAATAATATATAATATATAATAGATAATAATATAAATAATAATATATATACTATTGAATACAAATTTACTAAAAATATATTATATTAAATTTTAATATTTAATTATTTAATATAAATTTATTAAAAATATATTATATATTAAATAATATATAATATATTGTATTTAATTTAATAATATATAATATATTAATAATATATAATATATAAGAAATAATAAAATATATACTATTAAATACAAATTTTATTAAAAAGATATTGTATTAAATTTTAATATTTATTATTTAATATAAATTTAATAAAAATATATTATATTAAATAATATACAGACACATATTATATATATATATATATAAATGTATAGTTAAATATATTATATTATATTATTATACACTTTATTCCCATGTCAACCCTACGCGGGTTTTTAACATAGCCTCCTTGCTACTACTTTATTTTTCCTATTCTTCCTCTCCTTCCTTCTTCCTCCTCTCCTTCCTTCTTCCTCCTCTCCTTCCTTCTTCTTCCTTTCCTTCCTTCTTCCTCCTCTCCTTCCTTCTTCCTCCTCTCCTTCCTTCTTCCTCCTCTCCTTCCTTCTTCCTCCTCTCCTTCCTTCTTCCTCCTCTCCTTCCTTCTTCCTCCTCTCCTTCCTTCTTTCCTCCTCTCCTTCCTTCTTCCTCCTCTCCTTTTTCCTTCTTCCTCCTCTCCTTTTTCCTTCTTCCTCCTCTCCTTTTTCCTTCTTCCTCCTCTCCTTCCTTCTTCCTTCTTCCTTCTTCCTTCTTCCTTCTTCCTCCTCTCCTTCCTTCTTCCTTCTTCCTCCTCTCCTTCCTTCTTCCTTCTTCCTTCTTCCTCCTCTCCTTCCTTCTTCCTCCTCTCCTTTTCCTTCTTCCTCCTCTCCTTTTCCTTCTTCCTCCTCTCCTTTTTCCTTCTTCCTCCTCTCCTTTTTCCTTCTTCCTCCTCTCCTTTTCCTTCTTCCTCCTCTCCTTCCTTCCTCCTCTCCTTCCTTCTTCCTTCTTCCTCCTCTCCTTCCTTCTTCCTTCTTCCTTCTTCCTCCTTTCCATTCCAGCGTTAACAGCACACGGTGTTCCCAAGCGGTCACCCATCCAAGTACTACCCGTGCCCAGTGATGCTTAACTTAAGTGATCGGACGGGAACTTGTGTTTCCATCACGGCAAGGCCGTTAACTTGTATAGTTAAATATAAATTTTATATAAGATCAAAAATCAAATGATACAAATTGTAACAGATATTCAACGATAAATTCATGAAACAACAAAAAATAAAAAAAGTATATTCATTTCGAAATATTTAATTCAACGTATACGAATTTACAAGTTACATACGCGTAATTCGTTTCTACTTAATTCGTAATAATCATTTGATCAAAAATGCAGGTGCTTTTAACAAAATTGATTACTTAGGTGAATAGAAATAATTAAAAAAATTTATTCATCGATTTTAAACACCAAATCGAATATACACGCGTAACACATTATTCATAATTGACAGTTGGGTTCGTGGAAAATTGAAGATATCAAAAAATTCAAAACTCATGCGGGTAATAAAAATCCATTTAAGATTCGAAACGTGTATTTGTATGTGTATGTGTGTCTGCGTGTACACTCTTTCTATCTTTTTCTTTTTATAAAATAATTATATTATTTCTTTTTTAAACGCGTACTGTATTTGTAAAAAAAATTGATGAACAACAATACATAAAAAAAAAAGGAAAAAAACGGAAATTCGCGTGTTAATTTTCCGATTAAAAAAAAAAAAAGGAAAAATAGAAAGAAAAATAAAAAAAAAATAAAATAAAAAATAAAATAATGAAAAAAAATTAACACAAAACCAAATCGTTGGATTCAACGTGATATCCAACGTTAGTTTACGCTCATTCATCGACCCATGGGAAATTTCATTGCGGTGAACAAAGTATTATAGTTAATTTAATCGCGAAAATGTGATTTTACTTCGTTACGTTCTTTTATCAATATATCACACGCGATTGCATCATACTTGATGATAAATATTCATTTTAATTTGCAAAATCTAATTTTCAATTGTATCAAACAACGTAAGTAAGTAAAAATATCTTTAATGTTAATTAAAAACTGATTTCTCTCTCTCTCTCTCTCTCTCTCTCTCTCTCTTTTTCTTTCTTTTTCTTTTTCTTTTGAGAATGAAAAGTTTATTAAAAAAAAAAAAACACACACACTAATGTTATTAAAAATTCGTTTGAAATTAAAATACTTTTAAAAAAAAATATATTCACAAATGTTTTCCATTTCAATGTTACGATGCTTACGATAAGTTGACAAAGTTTTCTTTGTGTTAAATACTTGAAAAATAAAATTTAATTTAACATTTGTTTTATTTTGTAAATGTTACTAATTTGCAAATTTTACTGTTACTACTGTTACTAATTAGAAATTTTATTCGAACTTATATTTCTATCTCATTCTGTTGAATTTAAAGAAAGAAGAAACTTTTTTCCTGCATAAAAATAAATCTAACAATTTGCAAAACATACCAGGTAAAGAAAATTTCTCATTCGTCCGTTAATTATTCTGTTTACGTGTTCGTACAATATTGCAAAATTATTCTATATACATAAATTATTGATTTAAAAAAAAATATAATCTAACAAAAGAGTTAATTAAAAAATATGTCTATTAATTTTGTAATAGTTTCCATTTTATTAGGAAACATTGAAAGGGTTGTATGTGTTCATTAAATAATTAATTACTTCGATAATATAAAATATTTCTACCATGCAGATAAACTTTTAATGATCGTAATTTTATTAAGTATGAAATACATTTATGAATGTGTGTTTTGTTAAAATGCAAATCAATTAGAAACAATTAAAATATAAAATATTTTTAAATACATGAACATTGAGTTATGAGAAATCATTGAAAAATTAACACATTATTCTGTTTACGTGTTCATACAATATTGCAAAATTATTTTATATACATAAATTATTGATTTAAAAAAAAATATAATCTAACAAAAGAGTTAATTAAAAAATATTTCTATTAATTTTGTAATACTTGCCATTTTATTATGAAACATTGAAAGGGTTGTATGTGTTTATTAAATAATTTATTACTTCGATAATATAAAATATTTCTACCATGCAGATAAACTTTTAATGATCGTAATTTTATTAAGTATGAAATACATTTATGAATGTGTGTTTTGTTAAAATGCAAATCAATTAGAAACAATTAAAATATAAAATATTTTTAAATACATGAACATTGAGTTATGAGAAATCATTGAAAAATTAACACATTATTCTGTTTACGTGTTCATACAATATTGCAAAATTATTTTATATACATAAATTATTGATTTAAAAAAAAATATAATCTAACAAAAGAGTTAATTAAAAAATATTTCTATTAATTTTGTAATACTTGCCATTTTATTATGAAACATTGAAAGGGTTGTATGTGTTTATTAAATAATTTATTACTTCGATAATATAAAATATTTCTACCATGCAGATAAACTTTTAATGATCGTAATTTTATTAAGTATGAAATACATTTATGAATGTGTGTTTTGTTAAAATGCAAATCAATTAGAAACAATTAAAATATAAAATATTTTTAAATACATGAACATTGAGTTATGAGAAATCATTGAAAAATTAACAAATGATATTTAAATTGATTTCACAATTAGGACACCTTTTATAATTATTCCTCTACGTACACTAAATATAGATAAATAATAATTATTTATTATAACAAACAGGAAAAAAGAAAAGAAATCAAACACAATGGAACGAGATGATAATAGGATGGTAATGCGTTTGTTACCAATTTAAATGCAAACAACGAGATTGCATTCGATAGAAACGTGGGAATAAGAGACTAGGATTCCCAATAGTCCAGTGCAATTGATAGAAGCAATATATTCTGACTATCGATCGTAGTAAGAGGCTTGTATCGAGTTTCTTTTCAAATCCTTTTCTATTTAGTCTATTGTTATAGTGTATTTCATTCAGTATAGTAAATTCATCGTGATTCTCAATAATGTAAAATGAAATACAATCAAATGGTATACCACTTTGCGTTGTGTTGTTATTTATATTTCATATATAACATATAAATAACAACGCACAACTAGAATGAGGTACATAAAATAATAATACTCAAAAAAATATAAAAAACAAGGTTAGAAAAAGGTAAAATAATTGAATTGCAATATAGCACCATCTACTGAAAACTTATAAAACCTAAAGACCTAGATAACTTCCAAATAATAAATCCCTAAATTAACGATAAAAAATACAAAATAAACGCGATGAAAACTATCTCATGTACTAAGTTAAAAAAAAATGTCATTAAAATCGGGATTCCATAGTTTGAAAGTTCATTGGACAATAAGACACTGAATTAATACTCAAAAAAATATAAAAAACAAGGTTAGAAAAGCATACGACGTGAATATATCAAAATAATTGAATTGCAATATAGCACCATCTACTGAAAATATACAAAACCTAGAGACCTAGATAACTTCCAAATAATAAATCTTTAATTTAGCGATAAAAAATACAAAATAAACACGATAAAAACTATTCCATGTACTAAATTGAAAATAAAAACATAGAAAATACAAAAAAATGTCATTAAAATCGGAGTTCAGTAGTTTGAAAGTTAATTGAACAATAAGACACTGAATTAATACTCAAAAAATATAAAAAAACAAGGTTAGAAAAGCATACGACGTGAATATATCAAAATAATTGAATTGCAATATAGCACCATCTACTGAAAACTTACAAAACCTAAAGACCTAGATAACTTCCAAACAATAAATCTTTAATTTAGCGATAAAAAATACAAAATAAACGCGATAAAAACTATCCTATGTACTAAGTTAAAAATAAAAATACACAAAATACAAAAAAATGTCATTAAAATCGGGATTCAGTAGTTTGAAAGTTCATTGTACAATGTGACACTCAATTTTTATGTATGAAGTTATACTAAAAGTTGTGAATCTATAAATTTGTATGAAAAATAGTGTTCAAAATGTTTCATATACCCAAATAGATATTTACACACACACTCTTATGTATATATATATATATATATATATATATATATATATATATATATATATTAAATGAAATATAAAAATCAGGTCGAGCCTGATGGGTCTTTTCAACGTTTATATTCTTATAATGTAATATAAGCTTAACACGGAAGAAGAACATATAACATACTATACCAATACAAACACATATACACACACTGTGAGACATTTGGCAGTGCAATTTAACAGCCGTCGTAAAACCAGCAAAAGCATTAACTATTCTCGTAAAGTTTTTTCTATTTTTTTTTCTTTCATTCTTCCTTTTTTCATGAGAATGTATCGAAGTCAAACGAAAGGATGAACGCGTAACTTTCCGGTTTGAATATCTTTACTATCGACGTATATCAAAATAGAAGGAAATAAAAATGAAAAAAAAAACCTTCAAAGAAAACCAAGCTTCCAGACGTGAATATATATCGAAATAATTGAATTGTAATACAGTACCATTTATTGAAAGAACCTTACAGAACCTGGATAACCTCTAAATAAAAATCTTTAAATTAGTAATAAAAAATAATTTAAAAAAAAAAACAAAATCGCGATAAAAATTGTGCTATGTGCTAAGTTGAAAAAAAATCACGTGAAATAAGATAAATTTCATTAAGATAAGTTGAGTAGTTTCGAAATTATTAGTGGACAAACATATTGTGACACTAAATATTTATATATAGAATTTTATTAATTAATTAATTAATATGTAGAATTAAATAATATAGAATTAAATTATATATTGAATGTTATTAATTAATTATTAATTATTTTTGTTTCATCGGTTTCACGTTCTTCCGTTTCACAATTTTCAAATCACCCTGATTCTAAAGAAGTTTTCACTTCAAACAAAAAATAGATAACTATCGATTGTACAACTCGTATAATATGTATGCCAACCATAGACCAATCCGGTAATAAAAAATAAAGAACGGAACCGAAAATAGTCGAACGTTAAATCGAAAATCGATCGAGCACGAGATCGGACAAAAAAGAAGTTATTTTTATGAATTGTTAAAGAACCCTATATATATATATATATATATATGAATTTACACCGTTGATAAAAAACAAAGCCTTAGTAATATTTTTGTTTTCTATTTTTTTTTTTGGAAATAAAAATGAAAAAGAAAGACAACAAAATTTAGTTTCAAATTTGTGTTGGTTCTAATACTTTAATCTTTCAAATCATCAAACGAACACGCAACGTGAAAATTGTTTTACGTTATTGCGGTAAATACGTGAAAGATACTAGGCCTCACAGGCTTATAACAACATTGTTATTCTACATTTCTATCTCTATCTTTCTATCTTTCTCTCTCTCTCTCTCTCTCTCTGTCTCTCCCACTCTCTCTCTCTTTTGAATACACACATACACAAATAAACGATCATACGAACAAAACGTTCGAACGTGTGAAAATCAAATTAGTTTGTTGAAATTGACATTGCGGTAATTTCTACCAACGATCATTTCAACGTTTCTGATAATTATTATTATGATTTAATTTATTGTAAAAGAAGAAAAAAAAAGAGAGAAACATATTTTAATCTATTCGATTTTGTTATATGTGTAAGTGGATTAAAATTTGGAAAATTCCTAACAATTTTTAAATAAATACAATATTTGAATAAATACGAATGTTACTGTTATGAAATTTTTTTTTTTAGTAAACTCGACGCGAAATTTAAAAACAATGCGATTATATTTTTTTACCGAATTATACAAATGTTTTTTAATATTTTAAACAAAATAACAAAATTAACAGAGTGTGATATTTTTAATTATTAATGCATGTAGAAATATACGAATAACTTTGATTATTTTGTTCAAAATTGTTATTAACTTTTTTATAAACAACCCACAAATATTTTAATATATATATAAATCAAATATTAACATTTATTAATTTAATATTTATTTAATCCTTTTCTCAATAGTATAATTACTATTACTATAAAAATTGTTCTTAACTTTTTTATGAACAACCCACAAATATTTTAATATATATAAATTAAATAATAACATTTATTAACGTAATATTAATTTAATCCTTTTCTCAATAGTTTAATTAATTATTATTAAAATCATGTTACAGATTTACTTTGCTTTATTAGCCATAATAACTAGCACGATACTACAAGCAGAAAGTGAATATTTATCTGGAAATCGATCGTTACCAGAGTCGTCGAGTATTTTAGAACCTGGAACAATATCACCTGGTATGTATCACACCTTAGTTATTAACAAATAAAAAATAAAAGAAAAAAGAAATAAATTAATGTATTATTATTATTATTATTATTATTATTATTATTAATCAATATATTATTAATATATTATTAAAAGATAAATGTATAGAAATAAATAGAATCTTTATTCTTTCAGCTACATTACGTTTCAACATAACTTTGTTGATATGTTCGTGTTCTGGTATTATCTGTTGTATTCTTCTCGTGTACGGTTTATTAAAGGTAAGACACACAAATTTCTATTTGATTTTATTATATATCCCATATAATAACAACAATTTTCTATAGTATTATTCTTTTGAATAATTCATATATACTTTTCTCTCTTATACGTTGAAGAAAGTACAAGGAAAAAAAAATAAAACAGTAAAAGAAAGAACAAATTTTTTTTATCAGGATGAGTAGAAATAATTTTTAATCAAAAAGAAAAAATGCAGGTAAAGATGAAGAACATGTATGATAAAAAATTGAACATACGCGAATGAAAAGTAACGAATAAAAATATCGAAAATTGTATGTTGGATGTTTTTTAAAAGATATTTTTTTCTTTTTATCATTTTTTATACCCTCGGGTCATCCCAAAAGGAAAAACAAAAATTATGTTTAAAAAAAGTATAGATACGATGATTATTAAAATAAAATATACCTTTCACTATATGAATATGTAACAAAACCAAACAAAAATTCTAGAATATAATTTGATATTTTTATTGTATTATTTTTTACCCTTCGAGTTATTTTAAAACTGGACGAGAATATAAAAAACAAAAAAGTAAAACAGAAAAAATGGTAAAGATAAGCGATCGAAAGACAGGTGCTTTCATTAATATGACAATGTAAAAAAAAATATTGTACAGGATCTTTTTTTTATCTTTAAAATACATTTTTTTCTTTATATTTTATTTTTCGTAATATTTTTTTATTCTCCCTTAGGTCATACCGAAGGTAAAAAAAATAAAATAAACAAGTTTCGAGAATGATTTGTTATATATCATTATTATTATATTATTTGTACTTTTAATTTGTAATTATTTATTTAATTATTAATTTAATTATAAAAATGAGCGCCTGTTAGTATGCAACTCTCCAGACACACTTTAAAAATGTGTAGAGGGTTTCTCTATAGTAAAGATAATATTAGACTGAATTTGTTTTATGATCTTTATTGTTAGGATGCGACTTGCTTTTTTTTGTTGTACACTTCTCAACGGCTACGCACAGACTGTACTCGTCTGGTGACCACACTTGCTAGCGTGGTTCCCTAGCCTTCTAGTAACTTAGATGGCGCGACCATCGGTCGTACCGCTACATTACTCCCTTCGGAGCATTTTTCTTATTACATAAAATGCGAAACTTAAAATTATAGATGTTTACAAGTGTATAAAAATATACAAATATATAAAGATATATAAAAATATTGCATTATCTCTATCCTAACCTAATAAGTTTTAATTGGTACATACGAATCGGTATTGCAATCTTTTTCGACAAACGCTGGTTTTAGTCTTTCTATAGATACATTTATATGTTTTCCTTTATAGTTAATTTTGAAAATATTATCTGTAAGTCTTTGTATAATTTCGTATGGACCTTCGTAAGGCGCTTCTAATGGTTTTTTTACAGCGTCGACCCTTAAAAATATGTGCGTACATGTATACAGCCTATCCTGGATAAAATGTTTCTTTTTGATATGGTGTGCTGTGGGTATCGGTCTGATTTGCCTTATATGTTGTCTTAATTTTTCTAGGAATATGTGTGGATCTTGTAATAGCTCTTCGCTGAGGAAAAATTCTCCTGGTAGTCTGATGTTTTCACCATATACCAATTCCGCAGCTGAAGCTTTTATATCTTCTTTTAGACTTGTGCGTAGACCAAGGAGCACTGTTGGTAATATTCCTACCCAGTCTTTTTCTTCGTGGCACATTATTGCTGCTTTAAGTGATCTATGCCATCTTTCTATCATTCCATTTGACGCAGGGTGATATGCTGTTGTTCTAATTCTTTTCGCTCCGACTAATTTGGTTAATGCTTCAAATAGTTGACTTTCAAATTGTGTTCCTTGATCAGTTGTAATTGTAATAGGAGAACCAAATCTCGAAATCCACTGCGAATAGAATGTTGTTGCCACTGTATCTGCTGAGGTATCTGGCATTGGAATTGCTTCTGGCCATCGGGTAAACCTATCGATCATAGTTAGGCAGTATCTCATATTTTTAATCGTTGGTAATGGACCTATTATATCTATGTGTACATGTTCGAAACGTCCTTGTGGTACTTCTATTTTCGAAGGTACCTGTTTGTTATGACGGCTTATTTTGCACTTTTGGCATGCTAAACATGTACTTGACCATTCTGCAATATCTTTGTTCATCTTTGGCCACATGAAGCTTTTTCCTATAAGGTGTTTTGTTACTCTGCCGCTGGGATGTGACAAATTGTGTACGTTCTTAAAAATCTGCCTCCGTAAAGAGACTGGAACGTATGGTCTTATGCTTTTTCCTACTATGTCGCCATATATGTATTTATCAGAGCTATCGAGGAAAATCTTCTGCAGGTTCCATTTTTCTTCTGCCAAAATATTCTTTAGTTCGTCATCCTCTTGTTGCTTTGCCATTAGCTCTTCTGTTGATACTAGGACTGGCATGTCTATGGTTTCCAGTCTTGACATAGCGTCAGCTGCCACATTGTCCTTTCCAGCAACGTAAACAATTTTGGAAGTAAACTGTCCTACGTAATCCAACTGTCTGGCTTGTCTTGGGCTTGCTTTGTCCGTATTTTGCTTAAAAGCGTATGACAGTGGTTTATGGTCAGTCTCTATTATTAATTCTCTTCCTTCGACAAAATACCTAAAAAACTTTAAACTTTTATAAATTGCTAATAATTCCCTATCATACACACTATATCTAATTTGCGCTTTTTCTAGTTTCCTTGAGAAATATCCTAGTGGTTCCCATTTGTTATCACAGAATTGTTCTAACACTGCTCCAATTGCGTTATCGGAAGCATCAGTCTTTAATTTTAATATCGCTTTTTCTTTTGGGTATGCCAATAATGTTGCTGTGGCAATTGCTTCTTTGGCTTTTTTGAACGCTTCTTCCGCTGCTTGATTCCATTCTATCAGTCTTTTGTCGTGCTTCTTGGCACCTACCATATATTTGTTAAGTGGATCAAGCCATTCTGCAGCCTTTGGTAAGAACCTCCTATAAAAATTCACTACCCCAAGGAAACGTCGCATATCTGAAACAGTCTTTGGTTTTGTATAGTTTTGTATAGCGTGGACTCGCTCATCCAACGGCGCTATACCCTTATTATCTATCTTATAACCTAAGTAGTTTACGCTATTTTGAAAAAAATTGCACTTTGAAATGTTTATTGTTAGTCCATATTGCCTAAGTCTATCGAATATTGCACGCAGATGTTTTTCATGGGATTCCTTATTTTTAGACGCTACAATTATGTCATCTATGTAACAGGCACAAAAATCTAATTTGCTTAATACTATGTTCATAAACCTTTGGAACGTTTGCGCCGCGTTACATAAACCGAAAGGCATCACTGTGTATTCGTACAGACCAAAAGGTGTGATTACCGCTGTTTTTTCTATGTCTTCCTCAGCCAACGGAATTTGGTGATATGCTCTAGACAAGTCTATTGTAGAAAATATGTTACAGTCACGAAATTGTTGCGTGACGTCGTGTACATGTGGAATGGGGTACCTGTCTGGTACCGTAACGCTATTTAGTCGCCTATAATCTCCACATGGCCTCCATTCGCCGTTTTTCTTTGGTACCATATGCAGAGGGCTCGCCCATTGACTCTTGGACGGGCGACAGATTCCTTCGTTGACTAGTTGCTGAAATTCGGCTTGTGCGATTCGCAGTTTTTCCGGATTTAGCCTTCTTGCTCTCTCTGCTATTGGAGGACCTTTTGTGATTATATGATGTTTCACCGTGTGGCTGATGGGTTTCTTTGAGGTTGGTTTCGTTAAATCTGCGTACTCCCTAAAAAGTTCTAAATACGGACTATTACAGTTAATGGTCAAAATGGTTGGAACGTCAATACTTACTAATTCTGCTTTCCTAGAAAGCAATGTATTGCCGTCCAACAATTTTTTGTTTCTTAAATCAGGTAATAAATTATAAAAATGCAAGAAATCGGCGCCTATTATTGCTTTAGAAACATTCGCTATAATGAATCTCCATGAAAAAATCTCGACGGAGTCCAAGATTTAAGTTTAAAAGTTTTTTTCCGAATGTGTCTATTTCTGCACCATTTGCCGCGTATAACTTACACGTATTGTCTTTGGTTTCACTTATCGAAGTACGTGGAATCACTGAGACGTCTGCACCAGTGTCTATCAGAAAACATGCTCCTGTTCTCCTATCATTTACCATGAGGCGCAGGTTTCTCGTCGCGTCGTCAACTGCCTCTATTTGAGACGCTTGCATTAGTTTTCCGAAGGCTTTCTTTTATCCGGGCCTGTCCACTTGCACGGGGGTCTGCACTTCCACGATTGTTCCGCGAATTTCCAGTGGTAATAACATAGGCCGTCATTGTTTCGGTGTCTGCTTGATGATCGGCTTCTACTTCGGGATCTTCCGCGGAAACTTCGGTACCTTCTTCTGCCGCGCATCAATTTTTCCATCTTCTCTGTTAGTTGCGCGATTTCCCGCTTGATTTCCCGCTTGATTTCCGCTACCTCGCTGTTGATTGTTGTTTGAGCGGTACTTCTTATTGGCGCTGCTTCAGTAATGGCGGCCGTTTCCGGCAGACGCTCTCTCCCGAGGATCTTGTCACCCATTTCCGCTAACTTTGCAGGTGACGTAATTTCGTCTGCAATGGCGAGGATCTCTTGTATCCTGGTTGGCATCCTTTGCATCCATAACGTTAGGAGCATTTTTTCGCTAACACTATCACCTGCTAGGCGTTTCATTTCTCTCCAAAGTTCGGACGGTTTTTTGTCTCCTAACTCAATTCCCATTAACAATCGCCTTAGCCGTTGTTCGTCGGATTTAGTTAGTCTGTGTATTAAGGCTTCCTTTAAATGTGTATACGTACATTGCTCGGGGGGGATGCTAAGATGTCGTGTACCTCTCTTATCAGCGTGGTATCCAAATTCCTTAGCACCGCTGAAAACTTTACGGCATCCGATTTAACGTTGTACGCCGTGAATTCCTTTTCCAACATTACGAACCATAAATTTGGTTCCTCTTTCCAAAAAGCTGGAAGCGTTATATTTCTAAACTCACTGGCGTTGACTTCCTTTGTGTCGGTATCGGCACGGGCCACGTTGGCTTCGCTGGTTGATTGTGCCATTGTTCTTCTTTTTATTATTTTTTCTATTTTAGTTTTTGTATTATTTTTTTATTTTTTTTACGCGGACGTTCCCGGGTTTCGGCACCAATTTACTGTAGAGGGTTTCTCTATAGTAAAGATAATATTAGACTGAATTTGTTTTATGATCTTTATTGTTAGGATGCGACTTGCTTTTTTTTGTTGTACACTTCTCAACGGCTACGCACAGACTGTACTCGTCTGGTGACCACACTTGCTAGCGTGGTTCCCTAGCCTTCTAGTAACTTAGATGGCGCGACCATCGGTCGTACCGCTACAAATGTTGCTTGCGAGCGCCATCTACTGAGACGGAATATTTTTGTAGTCAAAACTGTTCATACACCTATGTATGACGGGTTGCCTATCTTTCGGGCAGAAAAAAAATTACGTCCCAAGAGATGACGCTCGCAAGCAACGTTTTCAAAGTGTGTCTGGAGGGTTGCATTCGTACAGGCGCGCATTTTTATAATAATTACAAAGAAAGTAAATAATAAAACACTTTCAAAAAATATTTGCAAATAAAATATTAAGTATTTTATTTGAAATAAAAATAAAAAAATCATGTGTGCAGATCACACACGTGTGTTAAAATTGAAAAAAGAATTATATAATAATATGTATAAAGAAAAGAAAAATATTAATAATAATAATTATATATAATAAAAACTACAATATAATAATATGTAATAAGTTATAACAAAAAAAGTATAATAAAAATCTAAAAAGAAGAAGAAGAAGAATAAATAAAGATCCACCTAGGTTATCTTTAAAAGTGGAAAAAAAAGAAAAATTTAATAATATACATAAAAAAAAGAAAAATAATAATAATATATAATAAATAAATAATTACATAATACATAATATATAATAAAAAGAACAATATAATAATATATAATAAATTATAATATAAAAACATAATAAAAATACAAATAGAAGATGAACAAAAAATAAAGATCCACCCCTAGGTTATCTTTAAAAGTGGAAAAAGAATTTTAAAAAAAGAAAAAGAGAAAAATAATAAATAATATAAAAAGAAGAACAAAAAAGAATAAAATTAAAAAAAATAAAATAAAAATACAAGAGGGTTTTATCTCCAACGTCGTTCATGTTTCCAACGTACGTTCTATCTTATCGTTCTTACGTTATTTGCCTCACTGTTTTCACAAGATATAAATTTTACCACTTTCACCCTGTTAATAAACAACCTTAAGCGGGGAAGGTGGTGTTCCATGGTATAGAAAAGCCAACAGTCCAAGTTACGTCGCGAAATATATGTACCTATCTTGCACAACCCTCTTTTTCTTCCTCTTTCTTCTTCTTCTTCTTCTTCTTCTTCTTCATTTTCTTCTACTACTACTATTACTACTACTACTTCACTTTATTTCTTATTAATATTTAGCTTATTTTATATAATAATAATAATAAGAAAGAAGTCTTTTTTCTTAAATGAGAAAAAGATTAATTTTCAACGTTGAAAGGCAAAACACCACACCACACCACCACCACCACCACCACCACCACCCCCTCAACTTTTCTGTGATTTTCTCAACTATCTCGTACATTTATCGCTTTTATTCCTTCAAAAGAGAAAAAATCCTTTTGAGGATGTATAAAACAAGCTGCTAAGAAAAAAAAAGTAACAATCTACCCCTATTATGATCAATATTTTATGAGTTTCCAACCCCCCTCCCCTCCTCATTTTTCTCCCAAGCTATTATATTTTTCTATTCTTTTCTTTTTTTTTTTCTTTACCTCCTTTTGTTTTCTTTTCTTTTTTCATTGTTCGAATTTTATTTTTCTCTCTTTTTTTTTTTCTTTCACTTTTTTCTACCCTTTCTTCTTTTTTTTTCCTTTTTTTTCTTTCTTTCTTTTTCTCGTTGTAATTTTCTTTTGCGTGATTAAACTACGTAGGAAAAGCAAAATATATAGCAAATTAATTTTTCCTCTTAATTCTTTTTCCCCCCACCCCTTTTCTTTCCTTTCTTTCTTTTATATATATATATATATATATTTTTTTTTCACTCGATATAAATTTATATGAAATTAATAAGAAAAAGAAAGAGAGAGAAAAGAAGAAAGAAAAAGAAGAACAAAAATAAATTGATCTAATTGAATTTATCGTTTTTAATTTAAGTTCATTTATTTTATTCCATTTAGTTACCTCATACTTATATATATATATATGTGGTACATCAAAACGTAATTTCTAAAAGGGTAGTTAATTAAAGTTCTGTTAATGAAACCGAGGAAGAAATGAAGGAAAGTCTTCGAAGTTACAATTTTGTTTTAACGTGCACCATCGAATTTATACAACAAACGACCCATTTGAGATTTTCGTACATTAAAACCACCCTCTTTCATTTTGCGAAAACATGTTTACACGATCTTACGTCATTTTTTAATCAAATTACTATTTTTTTTTCTCTTCTTCCTTTCTTTTCTTATTTTTAAAAATCTACAAAACGTGTAGATTGAATTAAAAAAAAAAAAAAAAAACAAACAAAAGTGTCAAACATTTTGTAATCGTTTCATATCAACTAAAAGTAATTTAATATTAAATAGAACTTGCCAACTACTTAACCTAATCGCTTGAATCAACCTCGTGCTATTAATAATCCATCCGTTCAAAATTAGGACTAAGTTTTAGGTTCATTGCTGTCAGTGATCTTTGCACATCGATTTGAAAGTTTTATCGTTGGAAAACAGTATAATAATGCATAAGATTAATCGGAAGAAACTTGAACTATCACTTCTGTGTATAATTAAATTTGACGATAAATATTTGATTTAATATTTATTAAATTTGACGATAAATATTTGATTTAATATTTATTAAATATAAATAAGAAATCTGCTTAAAAATTTCTTATATCAAAGTTTTGAATTATATTAATCAATTGGATCACAATATTATAATCTATTAAAAAGAAATCAAGAGGTTATCTGTATAAGTCAAACAAAAAATAAAATATTAAATATTATAACTTATTAAAATAAATATTTAAATAAGAAATCTTTTTAAAAATGTTCTTATGTACAATTTTTGAATTATATCAATCAATTGGATCAATATTATAATCTATTAAAAAGAAATCAAGAGGTTATCTGTAAAAGTCAAACAAAATAAACAGAAAATCAACATTTTATTTGATTAATCATCGAATATGTTTAATCCTTTGACTGCTAAAGGCGTATATATATATATACGCTCTCACAAATTCATCAATATACACGAAAGGCGTAAATATACGCCCTCTGTATTTTTTTACTATGGCACCTGTATTGCTATATTACCGATTAATTTAACATGGAATTTATCGTGATATGTAACATAGCAACTAAATATTGGCAATTATTTCAATGTCATTTAAGTTAATTGCATTTTATATTTGAAATTCGTCGTTTATTTTAATTTTATTATCTTTATTCGTTCATTATCTGTTTTATTATTTTTATATAATTAGGATTAAAATTATTCAAATATTTTGTTAAAGTTATTATACTGTGTGTTACATTTAAACAATTTTCTATTTGTCGTTCTTTTATATTTAAATTACCGATTATTATTAAAGGGATGCACAAAATAAATAAAATAAATTAACCCCTTGAGTAGTGAATTTTATCGGAAAATTTTAATATTAATTTCTTACTATATGAATTAATATAAGTAAAAGTAATACATTTTATTTGGAATATATTTCTATTGGTGACATATAAATATATATTTTTTTTGCAACAACATTTCAATTAAAAGATATAAATTAAATATATATATAAATAAAAACAAAATAGAAATATTTATATATTTATATAAATGACGAGTCTCACTCGTCAAATGTACCCCAAAGGGTTAAAATAGCTTAGAAAAATTACTTAGAAAAAAATTACAAAAAAAATTGCATACTTTTATTTTATTTGCCATTCATATTAAGGGATTGGTTCGAGAGCACGTGCGCCACAATCAAAGGGTTAAAAATATAAAATATTTGATTAGAGATCATATCAAACGTGATAATACACGAATCGAATTAAAAGGAAGTTTAAATATTTATATATTTCTATATAAAGTATGATAATCAATAAATATTTTTACTTTGTACATTCGTTGAATATATTTAGATGAGAATAAATATTTGATTGGTGCGTATCAAAATGATAGAAAATATTTTTAAAACATATAAGCTTTTGATAAAAAAAAAGATAAAAAGTATACAAGTACTTTCCCAAGAGAAAAATATTATAACGTTCGTATCAAATATTACCCCCCTCCCCCCACCACCACCACCACCACGACCATTTTTTTCTCAGAAGAAAAGACAAAAAACCTTGACTTCTCAAACGTATAATTAAATCTTATGAAAAAAACATGATAAATATTATTAATCAGTGACCATAAAGTAATTGGCTTAACGATTTGTTTTTTAAAATAGTATATTCAAGTAAGCAAGAAGACAGTAAAGTAAGAAATTAAAATGGATGAAGAGAACTTGAACTATTACTCGAATACCAAGAGAATATTTAACTTAAATAAGCCATAAACTTTTTCGTCTTGTCGTATTATCAAGTTTCAAATGAATATTTTCTTCTTTTTATTTGTTGGTTTGTTTTTTTCTTGCTTTCATACTTTTAATTTTCTTTTTATTTATTTATTTTTTTTTTCAGGACAAACGAATATTCCTCTTACCATGGATCATTAACATGATATCTTGCAGTACGATTGACATTTCACACGCATTGTATTTAATCATCATAACGGTGAGTATTTTAATTATAATGATTAAAATACAATCTCTATTGATTACATTATAATCATATATATATATATATATATATATTTATTATTATTATTCTTATTATATATTATTATTCCTATTATTATATTATTATATCTATATATGTATATTTATATCTATTTATTTTTGTATATATTTATGTATAGATATAATAATATATAAATAGAAATATAATAATACATAGATATATTTTATAAATATATATAATATAATATATTACTATATCTATATATATATATATATATATATATATATATATATATATATATATATTATTATTCTTATTATATATTATTATTCCTATTATTATATTATTATATCTATATATATTTATATATCTATTTATATTTATATATATATATATTTATGTATAAATATAATAATATATAAATAGAAATATAATAATACATAGATATATTATATAAATATATATATATAATATCTATTAGATCTATCTAATATTATATCTATCTAATAATATATATTATATATGTAATATCTATTATAATTTATAATATAAATATAATATAAATTATAATAGATAATTATTAATCTTTTGAAAACGATTTATTTCTAATATTGTTGCTTGTTTTTACCTGTAAATATAATTATAACGTTTTAATTTTAGTATTTTATTCATTGTAATGTAATTATTTTATCAGTCATGCGCAGTGATGATTACCAGGATTAAATTTGGTTATAATATAAGTACGGTGTATTAGAATATGAAAATAATTGTTAATTAATCGAAAGAAATGTCTATTGTTATTTGAAAACACCGAGTATATGATCTTAGTACCGTCTTCCTCGAAATTCACCTTCTGACTGGTACGTTGTCCTCTGTCAAAATTCTTTTATTCAATCATGTTTATATGACTTTTCGAATGTCGCACATGCGTACAACGGTAATAATATTCCTAATAAAGAGTATTTAACATTAAAACGTTCTAATTTTAGTATGTTTTGCATTCTAATGTAATTATTTTATCAGTCATGCGCAGTGATGATTACCAGGATTAAATTTGGTTATAATATAAGTACGGTGTATTAGAATATGAAAATAATTGTTAATTAATCGAAAGAAATGTCTATTGTTATTTGAAAACACCGAGTATATGATCTTAGTACCGTCTTCCTCGAAATTCACCTTCTGACTGGTACGTTGTCCTCTGTCAAAATTCTTTTATTCAATCATGTTTATATGGCTTTTCGAATGTCGCGCATGTGTACAACGGTAATAATATTCCTAATAAAGAGAATTTATTCGTAAAGCTTACATTGATTAATTAACAATTATTTTTATATTCTAATACACCTTACTTTCAGGGACGGGAACAATGGCGGGATTTGGTATTTGCGGCAATGAACTTCCGAATTCATAATGCCAATTAATAATAATAATAATAATAATAATAATAATAATAATAATAATAATAATAATAATAATAATAATAATAATAATAATAATAATACACCCTACTTACACTATAGCAAAATTTAACCCTGGTAGTCATCATTGCGCATGAGCGATATGATAATTATATTAGAATTATAATTGTATATTTAAAAATATATAATTATTTTTATATATTATAAAATAATGAATATATAATAATATTATAAATAATATTATAAATAATTAATAAAATATTATTAAATTATATATTATAAAATATATAATTAATTATTAATTATATTTAAACAATGCTAAAATTAGAACGTTATAATTATATTTACACGTTAAATATGACAACTAAATTTCTGATAAATGAAATAAAATTATTTAAATAATAATAATAATAATAATATATATATATATATAATTAATATTATTATAAAATAAATAATATTATATTAATATATATTAATATGTGTTATATTGTATATTATATATTATATATAATATCATATTAATATTATAATATATATATATATATAGTATAACATAATAATAGTAAGAAAACGTTCGAGATAAAATTATTTAAATAATATTATTCATATAACCCATTTTTATATTTGTATTCTCGATATATGGACTTAGGATTTTCCACGCGAACGAACTATAATACAAATCCGACTTATTTTTAAAACCCTATAATAATAAAAGAGATAAAGAAAGAACAAAAAATTGATCTAGGTCAATCGTATGAACGAAAAAGATAACCAATTTCGAAATGACATCTTCCTTCCGACCTTTTCATACGTAAAAGCTAAAAAGAAAAGAAAAAAAAATGGTGAACGGGATCATAATGATTTCTCATCATCAGATCGGTCAACTTTTTTACTCGACTTTTCTATCTTTCTTTCTTTCTCTCTCTCTCTCTCTCTCTCTCTCTCTCTCTTTCTTTCTCTTTCTTTTTCAGCTTTTATTTTCTTTCTATTTGTATTTACTTTTAACGTGAACAAACCATATACACGATCATCCTAACGTGTGGCAAAGAAATGTGTTTCTCATGAACGTGACTTTACCTT
This sequence comes from Polistes dominula, assembly GCF_049000335.1. NCBI lineage: Eukaryota > Metazoa > Arthropoda > Insecta > Hymenoptera > Vespidae > Polistes > Polistes dominula. The sequence continues at coordinate 1,949,283 of NW_028300916.1, read as the reverse complement.
AGGAAAGAACAAATTGAAACTATTTGGTTGTGTTGCGTTATTAAGTTTTTTCATCCTATTCGTGTGTACATATAGAAAAAAGAAAAAAGAAAAAAGAAAAAAGAAAAAAAAGAAGAAAAAAAAAAGAGATAGAAAAATTCCCTTTTTAATAATTGGAAGTAATGTGTGCTGGTGTTAAATGCAATGTTAAATTTGTAAAAGTAATCATACAAAAATCAATATAATGAAATAAAAAAAAGAAATGAAAAATGTACCAACGTAGAGAAAATAAAAAGATAATACAAATATTTGATCGGTCAATTTTATCGTATTTTTTTCTTTTTTTTATAGTCTAACCTATAAAGTTGTTCATTTAATGGTTCGTAACATGACATATATATATATACGAATAAAAAACGATTGAAAAGATTCATTGATTGAATTTCTATATGGAACACAAATCGTAAATAATCGATTAACAATTGATATATTATATATTATTTGTTTTATAATATATATTTATATATATTATATAAATTTATACATAATATTTTTCATATAAATTTTATAATATATATATATATATATATATATATATATATATATTTTAAATACCTAATTTTAAATCTAAAATTTATATTAATTTATATATATTTAAATCTAAAAAATTATAAATATAAATTATATATAAATTTAAACCTAATATAATTTATATTATTATTATATTATTATATTATAATTATATTATATTATATTTATATTATTTTTTATTTATTTTTATTTACATTGTATTTATTTTATTTATATTTATAATTATTATATTAATTTATATTATGATAAAATAATAATATAAATTATTAGGTTTATTATATATTATTATTATTATATTATTATAATATAAATTTATATTATATATTATAAATTTATATATATAATAAAATATCATTAATACATAGAAACAATATTTTTTGCATTTCATTCTGATAAATCATTTTTCTTTCATTTCATAATTTTTTATAATTTAAAATCAAGTAAATTTTCAACCACAAGAGATTCATTTGCAATTATATGATTTAATTAAATTATTAAAAATATAATATATATTTTAAAAATTGATTGAAAACGAATATCTGATCCTGTCACCCCCTATCAAACGATCGAACGTTATTGAATTATCGTATGAAGGTTTCTTTTTGTTTTTTTTTTCATTTCTGTATCGCTTTATTTTACGTTAGTTTCACATTGTATATCGGTCGCAACACCTTCAATTCATTCTCACAAAACAACGTTTTCCTCTAACCCAAATCCTGCCAGCTTGTTAGCAAGCGTACAAGAGAAACAGTATCCAATTTCCTATACAATCGATAGAAAAATAAAGACGCTAAAAAGAAAGAAAGAAAAAAAAATTAGAAACAAATAACAAAAATTCAACATGATTTATATTTATGTGTTATATATAAATCTATACAATCCCAAGAATTAAAAAAAAAAAAGAAAAAAAGAAAAAAAGAGAGAGATAAAAGAAAGAAAAAATAAATTAAAATTTTTTACAGAATGCAAAAACCTTTTTTTTTCTCTTCTTTTTTATTATCCCTTTGTACCTGTCGCGTCCTTTTGTTCCCATTTTTTTCTTTTTCTGTTTTTATAGGAATTTTTTTTTTTTTTCTTTTTTCCATTTTCTATCTTCACACCTTTTGTCAATACAAAAAACAGCACACGTTCAAAAGCAAATAATTCAAAACCTTTTTGTCATTTTTTCCTGTTGCAGCCAAACTTTAATCCAATAATGGCGATGCTCTACACACTCAACTTTTTCCTACTGTGTTTAAACGTTAGTATTTTTCAAATTGTATTTTATCATTGATACATGCATACAAAAACCTACATACATACATTTATATATATATAAAACGTATTTTATATTTATATCATTTATTAATGATAAATAATTCCAATGATATAAAATGAAAAATTGAAAAAGAAAATAAAAAAGAAAATGAAATTAGTTCATTGGAATTATTTTTTTTTTAATTTATTTTGTCATAAAAATATTCATTTATATTATAATTATAATTATAATATAATTATATATAAAATAATATATTATAATTTTCAATTGTAATTATAATATAATTATATATAAAATAGTATATTATAATTTTCAATTGTAATTATAATATAATTATATATAAAATAATATATTATAATTTTCAATTGTAATTATATTATAATTATATATAAAATAATATATTATAATTTTAAATTGTAATTATAATATTTATATATAAAATAATATATTATAATTTTAAATTGTAATTATAATATTTATATATAAAATAATATATTATAATTTTAAATTGTAATTATAATATAATTATGTATAAAATATTATATATAAAATAATATATTATAATTTTAAATTGTAATTATAATATAATTATGTATAAAATATTGTATATAAAATAATATATTATAATTATAATTATAATAATATTGTATTATATCATATTATATAATATTATGTTACATTATGTTATATTATAATTAAAAGCATGTAATTAATTATGTAATTAATTATTTATATATAGGTGTACTCTCTTCTATGTGTTATCTCACAATATCAAGAATATTTGGCCGATCGTGGTACGGCAGCGGATGACAACAACTACAGGGTCAGTATTCTGAAAGTCTCACGAAGAAAAGGGCAACGTGATAAGGGAGGAAAAGTTAAGTGTACAAATATTCATTTTTTTTTCATCATTCAAATTCATCATTCAAATTCACTATTTTTATCTTCAAAAGTTCACTTTTGTTTTTTTTTTCAAATGAAAAACCTTAAAATCGATATAAAAATATTTCCACTAGTTGTACGTTGAAAATAGTTTTTTCCACAAACTTTATCACTATATTAAAATACGAAGAAGTCGTAAACTATTATCGTCGTATAAAAGGAAAGTATAAAAATCGATTGATTATAATATTATTTTAGTGTTTCCGGATCATATGACAATGTGGCTAAAGACGATTTCACGTGATTTACAGTACTTACAAAAATATTATCTGATATTCGGCACAAAACGCGTTTTATCCTTTTATATATGTAATATCAAGTAAGAGCCAATAACAGCACGAGAATATAACGAGATCTTTGGTATTGATCGTTTTTCCCTTCTTTCATCTCGATTTTACCACTTCACTAAATCGTATCAACGCGGTTCTACCTATTTATATCAATCTTTTTAATTATTTATTACTCATATAATAATAATAATATTATTTATTTAGAAAAAAAGACATATTTAAAACAATTTACAAATAAATAAATATATTAATGAATAAAGTAATAATTAAATTAATCAAATTAAAACAACACTCATCTAAACAGAATTAAAAACAAATTTAAATTGTATTTAATATAAAATAATAATTAAATTTTAGCAATAATTTAAATAAATAAATGAATAAATAATAAAAGTAAAAATTTTTAAAAATAACAAATAAATTAATAAATAAAATAATAATTAAATTAATAAGATTAAAACAACATCTAATCTAAACAAAGTTAAGACAAACGCGATTATTATTATTTTCAATTAATTTTTTTTATATGTAATCTTATATATATATATATATATATATATGTAAAAGAAAAATATACGTGTATAAGTACGACATATCTTTGAATTTCGCTTACCCTGTTGTCGTCGCAACCCTAAGGGAATAGAAATACGATGCATCAGCTTCTTTCGCTTGACTTTACTCTTGGAATACCGATGTTCACTTGATATATACAGTACTAGTCGAGATATAAAGCCTGTATACAACCTTGTTACATTTTCAAGAAGAACCTATCCTTCTTTAAACGATTTTCACAAATTTTTTTATACAAACTACAAAATGATTTCTATGAGGATGAAACAAAAAAAATGTTCTCACGTTTCATTCAATTTACATATTTTTTTTTTTTTAACGTTATCTAAACAGCCTGAATCTTATTATAATATTTAATGAGAAATGATTTATACCCCTTTTTTTTTATTTAAACGATTTTCAAACTCATATATATATACATTGAAATTGTATAATTTGAAATGAAATTACAACGTTACGTTAAAGTAGAAATACAGCATATGCATGTCATTAAATAAATTTGCATAATTGAAACAACTTAAATCTTAATAATTTGTTTTTAAACGAATTTCAAACTTATATACAATCCAAATTTTCATTTGAAATTAATTATACGAGAAATCGATTAAAAATTATTTCATATTATATTTATATTTATTTAATTACTAATTTAATTATATAAAAATGAGTGCCTGTTCGTATGCAACTCTCGAGACACACTTTGAAAATGCTGCTTGCGAGCGACATCTACTGGGACGGAATTTTTTTACAGTCAAAACTGTTCATACACATATGTATGACGGGTTGCCTATCTTTCGAGCAGACAAAAAAATTCCGTCCCGAGAGATGACGCTTGCAAGCAACATTTTCAAAGTGTGTCTGGAGAGTTGCATTCATACAGGCGTGAATTTTTATAATAATTACAAAGAAAGTAAATAATAAAACACTTTCAAAAAATATTTGCAAATGAAATATTTTTATAAATAATGATATAAAAATTGAACTCTAATATTGTAATTAATTTATGCATATTTTTAGAATAATATTTAGTATTTTATATGAAATAAAAATTAGAAAATCATGTGTGCAGATCACACGTGTTAAATTCATTAATTCAATAATAAATTCGATATAAAAAGGATCAATAGAAATAAATGATATTAATTAACATATAATTAATTACCGAGGCATATAATTTAATCGAAGTTGATCTGATTGCAATTAAATGACTATATTTGAAAGAATATTCAATAAGCAAGTAGAGTATTATACCCAAAGGAAACAGTATACCATTGATTAGGCATACCAGGATAATCAAAGAGGATGATTCAAGCTTTGAATAGTTTGAAGTGTACTGATTGTATACCAAACAAGGTTTAGTGTAAATCGATGGGAATCACTTAGTAATATATTATATTATATGTGTATGCATCTATTCCTCTGTGACTCAATGTAGGAAACGATAATTACGAAATTCAAATAGATCTCTCTGATGTAAGAGAAAGCCATTGTATATTATAATTATTATCCTTTCTGTATAAATCTGTACAAGTGTTTACATACGTATTCAAAACAATAATTCTCTTCAAAATAATACAAATATAATAGATCAATAAATTATATGTATTATTATTAGAACATTAACACTTTAATGGCCGCTCACACAACATTTGTGTGATAGCCGAAACAATTTTTATTAACTTTTATTTATTTATAACTGTATATATATATTTAAAATTATATAAAATTAAATTTGTTATTGTTTTATGTTAATTTTTGTCGTGAATTTAATAAATTTTGTTTGAAATGAATTCTTCAAAAATATTATCGTGCCCCATGGCAACGTGTGATTACATAAACGTGCGGCCATTAAAGTGTTAAGATATTTATTATCATACACATTATTGCAATATTATATTATATGCAATATAATTAAATATAAATTATAATATTTGCAATATTACAAATGAAATTTGAATCGAACAACCATTCTTTCTTTGTTTCCACTTTTATGTTTTATCACAATTGAATAAAAAATTATTCGAAACAATGGTATTCAGGTAAAAAAAAAGGTTTTAAAACAGTCATTATGCGACATACTTTTGAAGGTTCCAGTTGTGAGATACACGGTACAACCAACAACAACTGCAACAACATCCTGTTTGAGCTCACGAAAAACACCTACTACCACTAACGAGACGAAGATAACACCAACACCAACCCAAAGTCCAACTACATCACGGTATCTTTCCTTTCCTATAAAGAGTCCTACGGTAGGACGAGCACATAAAAAGCACGTTCAATTTCCGGACACTCCAACGTCAACGTCGAGTTCAACGCCAACGGCAATACCAATGTCTATGGAAAAATCAGGTGAGTTTCATCTCTTCTACTATCCTTTGATCAATTTACCAATAGTGAAATACCAACTGACAATATAATGGAGGTCTAACTATATAAAAATATCTAAACATAATTTATATTTCAATAAATAATTATTATTATTATTTAAATGGTGTCACTTGAATGAAACTTCTTTGATCAATTAACCCTTTCTTTCGAGTACTATTGATAGTGTGTATATATATATATATATATATATATATATATATATATATATGTCACGTAATTAGAAAATTAATAGACCATAAACAAATAGGACAATTTCTGTACAATTTTCTAATTCTATAATTACACATAATATTTCTTTTTTATAAATAATATAACATTACAATCACACAATCCTTGATTGAGATATGCAATCATGTTAACTATTGTACTACTGATACAGTAGTATATTAATTAAATGTCAACATCCCTCGTATGTATTTCTACCCATAACAAATGGTACTCGAAAATGAAAGGATTTTTTAGAAATAAAATATTATTTGAATATAATTATCAATTTTGTTCACACTTTACGATATCAAATATACCAATAATAAATAAAAATATATATATACTATAAATAATAGTATACTAATACTAAATAAAAATATATAATACTATAAATAATAATATTAATAATAATAATAAATGTTTTAATCATATCTCTCGAAAATGTTTGATTTAACGGACTACTTTACATGAAAATAAAATTACTAAGAAATTTTACTCAATAAAATAATTTCAATATATAAATTAAATGAAATTTGATAGAAAATATTTCAATTGATAAAAGTTTTTATCAATTTACATAATTACACGAAATATATTTTCCATTTCATTTCACAATTACAAAGTACATACATCTGAAATAATATTTGTATGTTTGTTCGTTTGAAAATGTGTACTGAGTTACTTTAAAGATCAAAGGAGATAAATTAGGAACTACGCTTGTTGAATTTTAAACGGGATAAATTGGAAGGAAGGAAAATTGATTTAATCGTACCGTGGTAAGGTAACGTGTTATTTGATAAATTTTCCTTTTTCTATTTTCAGAAATTCCTTTGACGAACTCCAACGCAAAGTAAACTCAACCCCCATTCTCCCACCGGCCTGATGATACTTAGGAAAAGTTTGATCACACGAAACAATTATTATTTAATCATAGATCAATTGTTTCTAAGCATATTAATGCTGCTGTTAGTTAAATTGTAAAAAGAGAAAGCTTTTTTTTCTCTATTCGTGGTCTATCGCGATCGATCGTATTTTCTAGGACAATCTTATGGTTCTCATGATTTTTCAAGAACAAGTCACGTGAGATGATGAGAGAGAATTGTAAGAATACTTCGTTAAAAAAATAAAAAAAAAAAGATTATCATCATCATCATCATCATCATCTCGCGAAAATCGTTAAATAATTAATATTACTAATAATAATAATAATAATAATAATAATAAGTACATTAAAATAAGAAGTTAAATGATAATAGATTTGCAATTGATCGACTGTACCTGTTCTTTGTATTTGTATATATATTTTTTAGAGATATCCGAAAGAAATATGTGACATTTTTTCAATAAATCATCGTTTTATTGTATTTGGAAATTGAATTTTTTCCTACCCGATAGAAAGCAAGAGAGAGAACGAGAGAGAGAGAGAGAGAGAGAGAGAGAGAGAGAAATGGATGGAAAATAAATCAATTAAATGTACACACGTGTATGATACATTTGATATTAAATTGAAATTGTTCTTTATAAACAAGTCAAATTTTCCAGATTTATTTTTTTTTTTGTTTGTTCCAATTAAGAAAATTGAATTATCAATAATTTATTTACTTGGCATTCACCAATGTGTCAGCTGTTAATAATCCTATGTCAAAATGTTTAACAAAACTTTTATATTCATATATATATATATACAATTTTCCAAGAATGTTTCATTTTAAGGATTACTGAAATACGAAAAACAGCAGATATTTATGTATATATATATATATCAATTTTGACAGTATAAATTTATCACAGATATTATAATGTGATCTAATAATTTTTCTTTTTTGTTTGTTTATTTTATTAATGTCAAATTATTCATCAAAATTAAGAATATTATTTTTAAATATATCTTTATATATATACACAGACACAATACATTTTAATTAAATTGTTTATCTCAACATGCAACTATTTACACGATTATAATTTCATTTCATTTCGTTTAATATTATTTCATTTGAAAAATAAACAAGACACATGCATATTATAATTTTTATTATAACTTTCACTGAAAAAGAATATATATATATATATATATTATATGTGTTTGTGTATATATATTTGTCAATAGTTACGATCTTATATAATATCTATCTCAATCAAAAAAAATAACAGAAAAAAAAAATATATATATATATATAAATTAATAAATAATATAATGTATTCTATTCAGTGTGTTGTTATTGGTTTACAATATTAATATTCATATCTCTAAACGAACATAATTTGATGGTTATCAAGTAAATCATTTTCCTTAACAGATGAAAAGGTTTTATTTTTACATGATGTTTAATACGAGTTTTCTTTTTTTTTCATTTATATATATATATATGTATATGTATATGACAATGATAGATGTATGATATTCGTTCGGATACTGTTGGTTTTTTTTTATACTAACTGAAATACTGATTTTGGCATACATACATATATAAACACAGCCGATGAAAACGTATCATTTATAAATATCATACATGGTAGTTTTTTTTTTTTTTTTTGTAATTGTTTACATATGAATAAAGCGTATTTTGTTATTATTAAATTATGAATTACTTTGTTTGTTAAACCCACTTATATATGCGCAGACGCACGGGAATAATGTTATTAATAATATTAATGCTATTTTCACATTATTATGAATTTTTCTTACGATTATTATTATTATTCTATAAGAATTATTTGTATTTAATCTGTTTATTTTTTTTTATTATTATTATTATTATTTTGTTTCATTTTATTTGAAAATCTCTGACGTATTGTATTTTAAAAGACACACAAAAGGTGCTTTCGATAACAATTACTTTTCATTAATTCAAAAATGGATTCATATTATTTCATCATTCACAACTATTCAAAAAGTATCTTATTGTTCAACAATAACAATGTTAAATTAATTGATGTTTAATGAACAAGAGCAGAAAAAACAGCTCGTAGAATATGATTACATATACCTTACATCGGATTTATGATTATACTTAAAAATTTATGTTTATATATATATATATATATATATATATATATAATCTATTATTTAATAAATCTTGTATGTTAAAGAAGGGGGAAAAACAAAATTAAAGTAAAAGAAATATATAATTGACGATTAAAATTTCCTTTAAAGAAATGATATAAATAGAAATTAAAAATTTGTTCTGTATAATATATAATTTTTTCATAATTATAATTTAATAAATATATATTTAAATACTTATGATTTGTTTATGCAAATGGTAGTACTGAATACGTTACAACTTTCGATATAATCATAAATATGATATATGAATGAACAATGAATAATGAATATATTAAATTCATTATTATTAATTCGTTAATGCTAAAATGAAATTTGAATCTAAATCTCACAACTAAAAGAAATATTATTTAACAAAGACGTGAATTCGTTTGTATATTAACTGGACCACGACAATTACTAAATGGAGGATTCTCGTCATCAGAATTATCACTTCGGCGAAATAACGTAATTGGATATCGACTTTGTTGAGATTTTTCAGGTTGATGTGTTAATTCTTCTATATATGCAATTCTATCCTTAGCAACTAATTCTTGTATATGTTTACTTAACATAGATAATTCGATCTTATCTTCATAAATTCCATTGGACGACGATCCTAATTTCTCATAAAAGAGTATGTAAGGCGTATCTGGTGATCTTAAATTTTTTAAATCTTCTAAAGTAGTACAAGAAACAAAACTATCGTTGAATTTGTACCAATTTTGTTTAGAATCACAAGCATAAGTGAAATAATGTCCATAATCCATACTGAAACCGGAGTGTACAACAGCTGCATAAAGTTGATAAGTTTCAGTTATTGAATTTGGTTGAGTTGATACTGGCAATTGTATAATGTTATTGTATAAAACTTTATGCTTTAATTTAGTTTTTAATCTAGTTTCAAAATCGTAATTAAAATGTTTCAACGTTAATATTAAATGTGACGGTGCTTGTAAAATTTTAATTATTCTTTCGGCATCGCATAATATTCTACATTTGTCGCATCTATATTTATTATCGCCAGTTAATTTTTCTGGTGCTAGATAATAATCTATTAGATCTTGAACAGATATGGCTTCTTGATTTTCATTTAATTCTTCCGGGAAGCACAATTGAAGATCACGAAATTTATCTGTGTTGTGTGAACATGTATTGCATCGTGCGCACTTATAAGTAATTTTTGATTCTCCGCCTAACACTCTATGTACAAGAGATGATGGTATACTTATTTCCTCTCCTCCAACAGATTGTATTCCACTGTCTGTTGAATCCGAATGATAATCGGAGAGATTTTGTGTCTGTGTTAGCTCGTCACCTGGTCAATCAAAATAACATTTTTTTTTTTTTTTTTAATTAGAAAAACGAAATAACTAACAAGATTATAAAGTTTGAAATTAAAGGTATCTTTACAAAATGTAAGAGAAATAATTACCTTGCGTAAAATCAGCTAACGATTGAGTTTTTCTTTGTAAAATTGTATTCCCTGTTAAATTTTCTTCTGTGGTCCAACGCTTAATGACTGCTGCTGCTTCTATTGGCAAATTATCGTTGTCTTGTATATCGACTTTACATTGATAGCTAATTAAATCATTTGTGGCACATCGTTCTTGTTCGTGTAACATATCTAACAAATGACTGTTTGGAGAGAAAGAAAAAGAATCTATTAGTAAATATAAAAAGAAATAATAATAATTATTATTTTATATAAACATTGTTTTTAGTATTACAAGTAGTTGAAAGAATATTATACGAACCAGAGAAATTCCGAGCTATCCTGTTGTTGACCAGGTAAAAAAGAAGCAGGTCGACAAGCATTCCACATTTCATTTGGCGATAAAGTAATTCTATTGGAGTATAATAAAAGAGCAAATACATCTTGCAGTTTCTTCAATATAACTTGTTCGCCATTATCGTTAAAAGATTTATAGTTTAATACTTCGTGACAAAATTCTCTTGTCATAAATAAGGCTTGTAATACACTGTTCATATAGCATGTATTTCCAAGATTAGAAAGACCCACTTTCCCGGTAATAGATTTGGGTGATTCTAAAAAGGAATCTAATTCTCTTTCATTAGTCCAAGTTGGTCCGATAAGTATTTCTTTGCCAATACTGGATTGAGATCTTACAGGCAAAATGATTTGCGAAGATATATGATCTTTAGAACGAGTAAGTTTTGTCTTAAGTGCCTTCTTAATGTCGGTCATATCTTGTATACATTCTATATTAGATTTATCTATATTAATTAATATCTGATCTATCATATTAATAACAATTTTTAATAAACGTAATGAGCCTTGTCTTTCTAAAATAGGAAATATAATTTTGGAAGCATTGTGACGATGTACTGATTCTAACGAACTTGAAAATATTGTTTTCAACATTGTTTCTAGAACTTCCATAAGTATCTTATCCTTTTTCCTTCTTTCTAAACCAAATATAAATTCCATTATCCAACGACCAAGGCTATTTCCTTTCCAATTTGGAAGCCAAGCACATAAGACCCTTAAAGCCTGAACTAATTTATCTTCGCATTGAGATTCAAAGATCCAATCAACCGCTTCTTCTGAAGGTTCATTCAATTTTAATACGGATGCTAATGCAAGTGCTGGTTCCTGCTTTTTATCTTTATCTGATATAATTTTGTATAATGTTTTCAAGCATACAGGAACAAGTACTTGTTTTTTAGAACATATTTCACACAACAAAGTCTGAATCTTGATAACATTTTCATTAAACTCATCATTTTTCAATGGTTGATACGGTGGAGAGAGATTGGCCAAACTTATCACTATTGCTTCTCCAAGTTCTACATAATTATTAGACTCACAAAAAAACATATCGTAATCTTTCAATAGCTCAAGAATCTTCCTTAAATCTTCCATTTCTTTCTTGATGTCTGTATTTTTCAAGAACATTGTTAAATCACTAACAAACGTATTAACATTCGAATTATGCGTTATTACGTTTTTACAATACCAAGAAATAATACCAGGTATTTGGTTAACATTTGTAACACAGTCCCATAATGGTTTCAATATATCAACACAATTATTAGCTTGTTCGTATACCTGATTACCTTCGATCTTCTTTAATTTGGCCCATCCCTCAGCAATCTCCAATGGTTTTCCTGTTACTATTAAAGTCAAGCTATGTTCTATATCACGTTGTATTTGTCCCGTACCCATTGTTATTAATTAGGTGCACTGACAAATTGCACTTATAACTTTCTCTTTCTTTATATATCTTTACTCAAATGAACTTATAACTATTTTTAACCTCAATCGACAATGACTTTCACGAAAATCAAAATGATTTCATGGTCACACGAAACAGCTGGTCAAACAGCCAACACGAACAAATTGGCACAATGGTATTCACCGCTTTAGGCCCATAACACAACTTTCTAAGATCCATAGAAAGATCAAAATATTCACGATAATAGGTTCCAATTACGTACGAGTCATTAAATATAGCTACTAACTGACCAATGAAATCGTATGATATAAACTTATGTTTAAAACGATATCTTCTGGATTGGTCGATACATTTTCGATATGTCTCGAAGTATAATTTTATATTACGATATTAATTGATATAATTGATATTATTGATATATATTTTTTTATTAACTATGCGAATTTTAATTGTTCTCATTATTATTTTCTTTTTATTTTTGTTACTAGAAAAATTTATCTGAGATGATACAATTTAAAATATCTCTAGTATCGATAGATACATTATGGCGCGAAATACAAAAAATAAACTAAACATTTACTTGCTTCGATAGTCACATGATTAATCATCATTTAATTATTTATAAACGACGTCTAAAATTAATAGGTAACATATGTTATTTCTTACTATTGTATAATTAGAAAAATATTTTAATTGAAATATAATCTATATTTAATATGATGATTCATGTAATATGATAAAAATAAGAACATTTCGAAAGTCAATTATAAAATACATGATATTATCATATCTTATCCGTTAAAATTTGATGTTAAGATCATTCCTTGATTTCACGTTATATTAGAATTTGTACATTGTGAAATTATTTAACACTCTAATACTTAAAATTTTGCTTATATATATAGCAACTTTATAAAAGTTCAACAATTGTACTAATTTAAACAATTTCTATAACAAAGAAAGAAAAATTGTTATAGGCAAGACACGTCGTTGATTATTTCAGCCATCATATTTTTATCTTCTAACGCTGCACCGATTTCTTCTTGATCCCATTGTAAACTTAATTTGGATAAACGAGCCTCCTTTTTCTTAATTATTCTTAAAATTCCTCTAGTTTCTATCAACGTACATAAGCATACAAATTCCGAAATATCTATAGCGTGAATATTTCTTTTCTTGCAAACTTTTTTATAAACCTCGTGCAACTAAAACATATGTAAAATCAATAAATTATTAATCTAATATATCATTTTGAAATATATTAATATTTCAAAATACTAACCTTTTTAATGGTAACATCTTTATTTTTTCCCTTATTTAAAATAAGTATGAAAGAACATAATAATAATTTTTGTTGTAAGGGAAGTGTACTTTCTTCTTTATCAATGTTTTGCGTACCACCATAAACACCATTTAATACTGTCATTACATCTTTTACATCAACAGGCTTTTCGCTCAAAGGTTGATCTTTTCTTGGACTAGTCGTATTATTTACAGGTTGTAAAATTTGTGATGTCTGATGAGATTCGGCAAGCTCGATAACTCTTCTACTAATATCCAATGCTCTTCTAATATCGCCTGAAATGGCAGCAACTTTTCCAGCTAACAATTGTAATGCTGGCCCAATTAACATATCAGGAACATTTGCTTCTTGGAGTCTGGTAGATAAAATATTAGATATTTGTTGCTTCGTATAAGGAGGAAAATTTAGCAGTTGTGGCTTTAATTCGCATTTCGCTTGTAAACGTGGTAAAATTCTATCAGTTAAATCCAAAGCATTAGCAATACCGATTAATAGAAGTTTTGTATTACGTTTTGATGGCCATTCAAATATGGAATACAAAATAGATTGATTTCTGCTTTCTAATTGATCTATTTCATCAAGAATTAATAGTAGCATTTTATGATCAGATATCAAATATTTTTCTATCATTGCTTTACTGATTTTACTAGATTTTGGTACAGTTAAACCTAACTCTTGTATGATCTTTGAATAAATAGTTGCAGCTGATTTCATCGTAGTACAATTAACATAAACAACTTTGAATTTTGATTGAAATTCTGGTTGTTGCATAATTTTAGAAAGACATGCTGTTTTTCCAGTACCTGGAGGTCCAGAAACATAAAGCGATGCAGAAGATTCATCTTCCAAATGTTCACTAATGAATTCTTGTAATTTTGCTAATTCTGTTTCTCTTCCAGGCAAATTATCCGAAACAGAACTGTGCAAGGCTTTACGTGCATTACGATATTTATCTAAACCAAATAATTTCTTTGGATTTAATTTCTCCTTCTTTTCATCCGATGACAAATCAAGTTTATCTAAAAGAGTTGATGGAGTCAAAGGAACTTCTGCAGATTTTTCAGTTTTTCTTTGCTTCGGTGGTGAAGAACTATTGTCATCTAAAAAGATAACGAACACATATAAAACACTGAATAATAAATTAATTCTTAAACACTAAAAATATCAATATATGTATATACCTTCAGAATCATCAGACTTTCTTACACGTCTTGGAGTTGTAAGAACGTCGTTACTTCTATTTTCTTTGGAATTTGCTTTATTTATTTTAACATTTTCTGAGTCAGAATCAGATTCAGATTCACTGCTACTTAAAGTTACAATCTTTTTAACCTTTGGTATATATTGTGTAGGAATACTTCTCAAAGTTGCATTAGTGAAATCTTCTTTAATTTCACTTTCTTTGCTACCATAAAAAGTACTTTTCTTCCTTATTGGAAAAAGTATGTTCGTCTGTTTACTCATCTTCAATAAGTCAATAACTTTCCTTTTATTTTTTAAAATCAAAATAATTTCAAAAACAATATGTAAAAGTACTAATTATAATAAAATAGTAAATAATCAATGAATATAATATTATCACTTCTATATTTAAAGAATGCTTGTCTAAAAAACTTTTCAGTTCAACCTCAAACTAAACAAACGACTAGCTTCAAATCCTTATGATTTTCAATGAAATAGAATTTTAGAAATAATAGATAGTATAAATAATGTACGTAACTAAAGTAAACCACAATATTTGATGTTCCTCGCTCTATGGATCAGAATAAACCGAACACTAATGACTGACTACATTAACGTTAATAGCAACAAGTAATCTTCCTATATGTTTTCGCGGGAAAGTCTTTTAAACGCGGGAAAACGCGCGCATGTGAAATAGAAACAAACCGGAACAAGGAACAACAAAACTAATTCAATGCAAATATTAATAAACATTTCTATGAGTATTTATATAAAAATGTATATTATTTTTTTTATTTCGAATTTTAAATTTATATTTATTAACATTTTTAATTGTTAATCAATGACAGTAACAAAATTATAAAATTTATAGAAATCTAAATTAACATTACAGTGTGTTGTAGTACTCTTAACCAAGCCCTCTATAGGAATAAATGTTGAACTACAACGGACGATTTCCTGTTCCGTTTATATATTCCTTCTTGTTCATATTGATCCTGATTCTTGACAAGAAAGGTTGAATAAATCCACGGCAATCGACAATTAAGCAATTTCGTCAATTTTTCTAATTTAAGAACATGAGAGCAAAGGTAAGCATTTAATTTATAATATTATTATTTAATGTATAACTATAAAAAATAAGTTATTAAAAATATATTAATAATCAAGGAAATCAAAGATTTGGTAGTTGCCTTCAGCCATGTGTGATGTTTAATTTATAAAGTTATTTGTTTTATTAAATGAGTGGATTCTATTGTAACTTAATTTATAATTTTTGATACGTCAATAATGTTTTTTACTTTTATATATTATATATGATGTTTTAATGATAATAAAAATGCTAATGGAGAATAGGTTATGTGACTAATATATGTTTTGTTTTCAGTGGCGTAAGAAGCGTATGCGCAGGCTTAAGCGTAAAAGGAGGAAGATGCGTGCGAGGTCCAAGTAAACTGTCTTTTTTTTTTATCTCTGTAAGTATATTTATGTGTCTAATTAATCTTTTCTTTAAAAGTATAGTTTTATAAATAGTTAATCGTTAACGTGTATGTACATCCATGCATAGCAATTGATAATAATCTAAATTTATAAGCTTGTTAACTCGTAATCTGCAAAAAAAGTTAAACGCATATTGATAATAGATTTCTTACAATATTTATAACAGATTTTTTCTTTTGTTACAGCTGTAGGAACGGCATAGTAAACTCATCGAGATGTCATAATTTCTAGATAAATTTATCAGAAGTCCAACATGCTCTATGATCTTGTAACAACCATTCCACCAATGTACCGTTCACACAGAGAGATAATTTTATAAGCCTTTATTTTGATCATCTTAAATAAAATGGAAACTCGACGTACACAAATTTATAATTTCTATCATTGTCTCCTAACCCTACTTTATATACAATTCTTAATTTAAATAGATTTCAAGTAATACAGATTTAAATACAAATAATACGATTTCTATTTTATTATAATTTAAATATAATTGAATTTGAATAAATTTTGCTATTAAAATTAACTTAATTTAGTATAAATTATTCTCAGTATTCATTACCGCCATCTGAGATACTTCGTAGAAATAATCGTCAGAAAGATCTTGACCATCTTGGAATAATGTTTTGAGGTTAGAAAATTAAATGAAGAAATCATGAGCAGTAATATATTGTCAAATTTGTTACGTGCAAGAAAAATATACAAAACATTTATTTCTCATAACAATAGATCTATTACTTATTCTTTATTAAAACAAACAAGATGTTACTCAGATATTAATCCAAATACATTGTCTAAGGAAGAACCTGTGAATGAGGATGAAAATAATCTTGCAGAAAAGATTAGCTCGAGATATAAATTATTTCAGGACAAAGATTCTAAAGTTATTTTGGATGTAGATGAAGAACGAGAAAGAATGTTTTTAGATGATTTACGTAGAGAAGAGGAACATCATGATCCTTACGAAGGATTGAATTTAACACGTGAGTCAATATTTGTATATAAACAGTATATGTAAATTGAAACATTGATCAGAAATTTAAAAAGTGATTTAGTATTTATATATAAATAATATAAATAAACTTTTACAAATTAGAATATATATTGCCCTAATATAATAACCTATATAACCTATATGGTAAAAGTAAAATATTTATTAAAATGTAATTAATATTATAAAACATTTTAGGTGGTATAAATGGAGTGTATGAAATAGAAGATCTCATAGCTGTTCTTCAAAAAGATAATGCAAGGAATATCTTTGTTGCATCTGTACCAAAAGAATATAACTATGTTGATTACTTTGTAGTAGTAACAGGTAAATCCAAAAAGCATATGACTGCTTTAGCTGAATATGTACGTAAAATATTTAAACTGAAAAGGCATAAAACCGATATCATCCCAAAAATTGAAGGAGCAAATTCAAATGAATGGATAGCTTTAGATTTAGGTATAAATATTAATTCAAATAATCTAAATAATTAATTAACTTTATATTTATACTGCTAACACAAAGGATGTTTATTTCTAGGAAACATTGCGTTACACATATTCTCATCCGAGGCTAGAGAACGATTTGATTTAGAACTGTTATGGTCTGTTGGTTCACAGTATGATGAACTAACAAATACACCTCAACACGTGGATATTATGGATCGATATAACACTTTCCTAAATACATTTCAACCAGAAAATCCAGAATTTTCAGAAAATCCAGAAATCCCCAACAATCCATAGAAATATATACATTTTTATGTGGAATTTGTTAGGATAGTCTATAATGTTTGCGTAACTTACATTAAGACTGAAATAAATTCTGTGAATTACAACAAATTAGTATTATTATTAATGTTATCATAATTATCCTAATTAAGATATACATGGATTACTACAAGTGTGGACATTTTGAAAAATATCTGAGGTTTACATTTCTGAGTCCCTCCTGGTAAGATTTGATAAGAATATAAGATTTTTGTTTTAAATTATTAAGTATACTTCTAACAAACAAAATAAAAAACAATTTTATTTTATTTTATAGATTTTACTATAACCCTATTGTCTTTGCATCTCTCTCTTTCCTTCAGATATTATAATTTCTTTTAAATTTATTTTAACCAATTAAAATCTGCGCGTGCGCGTATCAATATCTATACATATATATATACGTAGTACATATTTGTTCTTTATCCTTCCATTTTTATTTCTTTCTTATCACCCCTCTCTAATTTTTGGACTATCAACACACATACTATCTCTCTTTCTCTTTCTCCCTCTTACAATAAACTATTAAAAGCAATTCGTTGTCTTAGCAACGCCGATATCTAAGAATCCTTTATCATTACTTGATAGAACAGACATTTATTGAACTATCTGTTCAGTTTGACGTGTGATGACTAATCAAACACATTACATACCGAAATCCATGTATTTTTGAGTAATTCTTTACCAATTAAATACACATATACATATATATACATATATGCATATGTATACAACTCGTGTGTGTGTGTGTGTGTGTCAAAACTTCTTACATTCTGTATCCGTACGATCGGCATCATTTTTTATTTCACTCTTATGTGTGCATATATTAATAAAACTTATATTAAAAAAAAATGTCAAATTATTTTGACATTTAAAAAAAATTATATTTTTATCGTACGGTTTAATATTCGTTAAGATTTGTACACCTTTGTGAAAGCAGCTGAGCCAACAATAATTACTGTTTGACCAAAGTCAATTTATATATACACACGATTTCACCTTAGCTTCATTTTGTTTAAATGATTGCACCAATAAGTGAGATAATTTTATCGATAAAGAGAAACAGTTTTATTTGTTGACTTGTAACTAAGGGAGACTTACATTTCTAAGATTGACTAGGTAAATCATTCATAGATCATTTCTTTTAATTTTATTTAATGATTTTTTCTTTTTCTTTTATCAATTGTATGAACAATTCATATTACTTTGTTGTTCTTTTGTATATATTATTTTGTTACTATGAATCAAACAATTATAAGATTTTGTTTAATAAATGTTTAATACATTTGTTTAGGAAAGATTTTCATGTTTGTTTTTTGTTTTGTATTTACGTACACACAGAATACGTTGCATGCAATATGATTATCGCGGGAAAAATATTTGAATTATGTCAAACATTGTTATCTTTATATCTAATATTTATTATTGGACGATTAGATATAATGTATTTGTATTTAATATTTTTAATTGTTCTTTTTTAAATTTGAGATAATTTTAAGAGTTTATTTTTGATGTCTAAAAAGTATAAACAAAAATGAATCTTATTTAGATTTGTAATTATTAAGGTTAGGATTCCTAGATAATAATTAAATATGCATGCTTACAATTAATGTATTATTTTTCTTTTGTTTTCTATTAAATTATATTTTTTACCAACATGAATTTTCTTTTTTTTCAGATATTTTATGTGTTATCAAAATTTGATGAATGAAAGAACAAATTAAAACATATGGGAATGAGTGAGAGTAATAATAATAAAAATGTCAAAGTCAGTATCAGTTTGTCAAAGAAAGTCATCTAGATGTTTAAAAATACCATTAAAATCGACTGAACAAATTTATTTGGTTTTCTTGATACCAACGCTAGTAAATTGTATAGTTTATATCATTCACTTCTCTGCTGATTTAGTTGTCGCTATACAACATTTTAGAGAACACAATCCAGTATGGGGATCTTGTACACTTTCTCTTATGTACGCTCCTGCTATAGTATATTTTATATTAACTATTTCAAGACCAGATTGGTGGATGACCGACAATGATAAATTAACAAAAGGAATTTTTATCTGGTTATTCATTCAAATATGTCAGCTCATTGGATTTCCATTCTTTGCGCTTTACAGGTATATTGTTATAATAACATGTTTAATAAATTATTAGAGAAAAATTTACAATTATTAATAATTTGTTTTACATAGATATGCTGGACTTATCGTCATGGCTGTAGATGCTATCATCTTGACAGGAGAAAAAAGATCCAAAACGTTAAACATTTCCTCTGCACCTGCAGCCATCGAATTATATTTCTTTTTACAAGCCTGGTTTCAAGCTGCACCACAAGCTATATTCCAGACTCATTTACTTTTCCGAGAATATACAGTTCAGCGTAGTTTTCAATCGAGTATGATAATTGTCTTATTCTTTAATATAATCCATAGTTAAATAACAAACAATATATTGTATATATTTTATTTCTTTTTACAGTTTCAGTACATGTATTGTGTATTCTTATGTCTGTCGTGATACTCGCAATTGAGACAACTTCTTTTCAAAGATTTGAAAGTCAACGGATCAATGGCAGAAAGCTTCCATGGGCAATGTGGTTAAAAAAATATTGTATCAAGGTAACTTTTAATTAATTATTATAAAAAACATATCTATGTGATCAATTATTTATCTCACAATTTTATTATATACAGGAACTTCAATATCTTGAAGAAAAAACACCGTTACAATTATCTAACGTAACAGAGGATAATAACACGGCTGCTAATAATTCTAAGGAAGAATCAGATCAACGTGATGAAAATGTAAACAAATCTACAGAACAAAAAACAGAAACTGAAGCAGAAGCAGCAGCAGCAGCAGCAGTTACTTTAGATCGACAAATATCTGTAACTCCACCACTACCACCGAAAAATGCACATGTAACACCACCTCCTACACCTTTGAGAGGAATTACCACGGTTGTATCATTACCTGTACCGGATGTACCAGCACCTCCTCGTCCAGATTCAATTGTAAAAACATCAGAGAATCAGGATGTAGAAAATTCAAAGTCTATTTCTATTATTGAACCAAATCAAAAGTTAACAAATAGTAATCAAAGTTTAATATTTCCTAAAAGGAAACATTCTACCAAAGGATTAGACGAAGACGACCCAGTTGGAAAATTTCTTTCATTTCTTTGGTGGTTCTTTTTCATTTTAGCACGAATTCTTACCATAAGCATATTTTATGAATTTTATCCATATTATTTATTAGGTGCGCTTGGTATCCATTACATTATCATGTTGATATACCTCTTTTATTATACATCGTATTACGATGTAATCACATTTTTTATTAATCTTTGGCTCGGTTTAGTTTATATCATCAGTATGATAGAATACAAAATTAAATTTAAATATGCTGACAAATGGTTATTGCCATATTATATTTTCATTATTATTCAAAATACTGTATTTACATTAACATGGTATTTTAATGCTGAATTCGACGGATTTTGGTATAATTATGCACTATGTACAATTTTTATCAGTATGGCACTTTGTATTTCGTCAACTATAGTCTATCATGTTCTATTTAAACCAAAGAAACGAAGAATATACAGTAGTTGACAATCAATAAAAAAAGAATTATTCAAGCTAATAGTTTTGGTAAAGAGAAAAACTAAATATTAAATAAACATTAAAGTTCTTATGCTTATGAATATTGCAACGGAGCCATTGTGAAATAATTTCACAATCTGTATGACTGAATTAAAAAAAATATTTCTTTAAAATCTTAAATCGTAGCTAATATAAAAAGATAGATCATAATCGATAATAATGACTGTTCTACTATAATTGTAATTGTTAGAAAAGTATTTTAGGGGTATAAGATAGAATAGTTTCAACGAATATAATAATTATGTGTATGTGTAGTATATTGTTAATGTATTTGTTGTTAATTATTATTATTATTATTTACAATTAATTATAGTCGTTTGATATATAATGTATAATATTTATAGAAAAATGATTCCTCTAGAAAAAAGACTTATAAATAGTTACTACATCTGGCAGCAAATTTTTTTTTTCATTTTTCAAAATAAGCGTACGATATATGATAATATTTACAATGTATTTTATATACACTGACAGCTACGGATATTTATACTTCTTTTGTATAATTATTATAAATTCTACATTTTTCACTGTATATTTTGGTGCTTTAAAAGTTGATATTTAGACATAAGAACTTTTAAAGCTCCCGTTGTTCGAATTTATTAAAAATATATTCTTTTGATATTTATTAAAGCATATCTATACTTCAGTTCATTTATAGAAAATATATATATGTATATATATATATATATTAGAAAATAAATCTTTTACACATGTATGTTAGAATCTCTGTGTAGATTACCAAGTTGTGCTTCAAACAAAATATCACTTAATAACTTCTCCGCTATTATTCTTTGGTCTATACGCATATTTCTAAGTTTAGCCGCTACATTACGACCAATTGCATCAAATTCATCTTCCATAACGATAGAATTGTTGTGTGGTATTTTTAAAAAATCATTAGATTCAGGTTCTTCTGATTTTCTTCTTCTAATAACTGGATTTTGATCCGTCCATTCTGCAGATTGTTCATACAATTCTTCGCTACCAGGTTGACACTCTTCCTAAAAGTAAATAAATATTTGGAATTTCAGTAACGTGTATTAACTTTACTTATCGCACAAAATTTTATTGACAAATTGCTAAACATAGTAAAATGAATTTACTGGTTTATAGTATTTTCTGTATCTTCTTTTTGTTTTTATGATTTCTGCATATTTATCAGAAGATAAATCAATATATACCATTGCAGGTTTCCTTTGGTTAGATTTACATTTGATTTTTTCTATCATGAGTGGATGGAGTCTCTAAAAAGAAGAAGAAGAAGAAGAAAAAAAAGAAACAATTCATAAAATTATATTAGATTATAAATACACCTATAAGTATATTAACACATTATCGCTTACTTTTATATGACTTAAAAAGTTCCCCGTAGATTTTAAATTTCCATTAAGCAATTTGTGACATTGTAAACATCTAACTGTAACATTAGTGTCTTCTACTCGAATTACTGTAAAGAATTCACCATCTAGAATTGCAGGTAAACGTACTGGAGTAAGTGTCATGTTTTGATGAATATTTGATTGTATTTGCGTGATTTGAGTTTGATCCTGTTGCATTTGTTGTTGTTGTTGTTGCTGTTGTTGTTGCTGTTGTTGCTGCTGCTGTTGTTGTTGTTGTTGCTGTTGTTGATGTTGATGTAATGTCGATGATTCATGATTATCTTGATTTTTTACTTGTACTGTTTGCATAGAAGTTTGCGCACCAACAGATTGATTTATTTCTTGCTGATTTGTAGCTTCAATCATACACGTATCAAAAGTTTCTATTTTATTGACATATTTTTGAGGTGGAAAATTTTCCATGGCTTTTTTATTTTTATATTTGCTTTGTTGTTATTATTGTTGTTATTGTTGTTATTTAGAATTATTATATTTGTCAATAAAATAAAAGAAATAATACTAATTTCTTTAGTTAATTCACTGTAAATATATATATGTATGATAAATATACATTAAAATAATCTTTAAAAAGTAATATTTAAACATTTTTTAAATATATATATGTGTATTATATATGTATATATATATGTATATATATATAGATATAATTACTTACTGATAGAGATAACACACTAACTAACTAGTACTATTTATCTTGACTTCTTATTGAATTTTAAATAAGTTATTAGATAAGAACGACGTACAAGAAAGATCTCAAGTAAGATAATAGATAAGAATTTACACGATATAGTATATATAACTATGATAAACTGAACTACCAATCTTACAGATTTTAAACTCTAGTTTTATTTCAAAATCACTTTTATATCAATTATATCATTACTAAATTTAATATTTTAATAAATATTTAATTTTTTTAATTCAACTTAGAATTAGAAATAATTATTTCATTATGTAACAAATAGATTTATACTGAATTTGTTACTATAAAATATAATACTATGGTTAGTTTCATAATAATCCGCTAAAAGTTCAAATATGGCGCTGCTAGTCACTAGTCTTGAGAAAACTAACTAGGATGAATTCTACATTTAGTGTATACATAGGATAAATAGTTGTATTTCTAGTTTAGTCGATGTATATTATTGCAGACGTCTAAACTTGGATTAGAGGTGGTTCAAGTATGATTGATTGTTAAAAAAATATTCTATTAATATTTCACAGAATTAAATAATAAAAATTCGAACGCGGGATATCTCGTAATAAAATATTGTTTATTGTTACAAACGGGTTAAATAATTTTATTTGTTCTTGAAATTTCGTGAAAGAAACATTTTACTGAATGTGTGAAAGAAAATATTTTCAAATTAATTTTATTGTAAGTTTACGTACCCAAAATAACCATTTTCAGTAAGATAATATAATTATTTTCTTAAACTGAAATAATGGCAATATCTTTGTCAGGTAACATAATATTTTCATTCTTATTATTAATTATAACCACATATTGTTATTAATGAAATATCATTAAATATATTTTTTATGATTTCATTATCTTTAATATTTTTTAGCATATTGGGTAAAGTTTTTCAAAGGTGCTGGCTTTCCACAAGATGTTGCAACCAAGCATGCAGTTGTATTTTCTAACAATCGTATTAAACCAGACATGCTGCCAGATTTGGACAAGCCTAGTCTTAAAGAAATGGGTATTACATTAATGGGAGATATGATTGCTATTATAAGATATGCAAAAAAAGTAGTGGAAGAAACGACATGTGAAAAATTTCTCGTCGACACAGAAGATCCAGATAAACCAGCAAAACTTGTTAATAAACCGATAATTAAAAAAGCAGTGACCAAAGTAACCGCTAAATCACCAGTTGTAATTAAAACGAAATCATCTACGGTTACTAATCCAAAAACAGTTAAAAACACATCTACTGTGATTCCGAAAATAACAACTGTTAAGAAATCAAGCGTGGTATTATCAGAAAGTAAAAAACCTACAAATTCATTAAAAAGGACACTGTGTGTGGAACCTGAGGAAGGATACAATGAAAGTTATAGCAATGATTGGTCAGTTGTTGCTAAGAAAAAACCAAAGCCACAAACTAACAATGATGAGGATAATGATAAAGTAGGATATACGGTGATAATACCAAAAATGGCAGCTTTGAGAAATTTACCTGCTAAAAAAGCAGTCGAACAAAAGCGAACAGTATTTGATAGATTAGGAGATAGTTCAGTAACTAGTACAACCAATTTGCCTGAGACTTCTCCTACATTTAATGTTACTGGACTGGGTAAAAATACATATAAGAGAACGATAAGCGTTTTCAATCGTCTTGGCGATAAAGATTCTAATAAAAGTGACACGCCGCAATTAGGAATATTAAAGAATGGTACTACCAAGACAACCACTTCACAGGGTATTCTAAAAAATAGTAGTTCAAATGTAGGAATATCTAGTGTAGCTAAGAAGAAGATTATTGCTGCGGGTACAATGCATGCCGATCATGAGGTTAATAATAAAACACCTTCAAATAGCGTCAAGCGATTGGTACGAACAACTAAAAAAATTACTTTCAATGAAAATGGATCGAATTTAAACAAAACAAGAAATTTCGAAGTTACGTCTGGCAAATTAGGTATGAATTATTATCTTCAAAGAATTATATATCAATTTCATATATAATTTATTATTCATTTTATTTTAATTTCGTGTACTTTATTTACAGCTTCTGAACGACTTGCCACAATACCAGCAAAAGCACGATTAGGTGTGCTTAGATCAAGTAGTGCTAAACAAGTTACTTTCAATAGGGTTGCAACTGTTACGCACGTTAAAAAACCCGATGTTTTTAGTCGTCTTGGCATTTAAAGAAAACATTCAAACACATCATTTAAACATTATTTCCAATTACATATTCTTTGTACAAAGTAATATTATTTTTTCTCCTGTAAAGAGTATATATGTAAACATATATGTTTTAATATAAAAACAAAATCTATTGTACTTCTCAAATAGATTAGATAATATTCTTCGCAATTTTACACATACAAAAAATGAACTTTTTTAATATAAAACATAGTCAAATAATTACTTTTTAGATCATATAAAAAAACATATAACATTCAATTAAATTCAAAATTATATTATTTCAAATACCAAGAAAATTTAATAGGAGAAATTTGCACAATTCTGAGTCAACTACAAAGTATATGTAAAGAATTTATTTTCTTTTTCAAATGTTCATAGTATAATAGGGATCATTTTCAATCAAAATTATATAGATGATAAAAAATTGTTTCCCTATATGATAACCTGAATATTTTGTTGCTTTTTCTTTTTCTTTTTTTTTTTTTCAAACTAAGCAATCTCTAAAAGTCTTAAATATTTTAATATTATAAGACTTTTTTAATCGTTGTGATATTATTAATTATGTTAATTGTTGTGATATAATCTTAGCTTTCTTCAACATTTATTTTATGATTTAATGTGTTAAATGCCAAGCCTGTTTTGTTTAGGTTTCAGTTTAGACCAGAATAAATAATCCAGTGAAATATAGAAAAATGTAAACCAATGGTGATGGACACAGTTTGAATGGAAAGTCTTAGAGGTTTGTCAGTAAAAACTGGTATGGCATTTAACATGTTAACAAATTAAGCTTTGCATTATGTTATCAACAAATTCAAATAAATATAATTCTAATATACGTAGGTTGGAACTTAAATAGTGGCAACTATTTATTCACAACCGATACAAAAGAGTTACATGTTTGCATCTGTTACTGTTCTTCAAAGTAGTCACCAGCGTTGTGTAGAACCTGTTGCCAGCAATGTGGAAGGTGTAGTATACCATTAACAGATGTTCTGTTGATGAACCTGTAACAGGTGCAAATATGTAACTCTTTTGTATCGGTTGTGAATAAATAGTTGCCACTATTTAATTTTCAACCTACGTATTTTGCTCTTCTAATATATAGATAAGTTTGCTTTCATTATTAATGGAATATAAATTCTATGCAATAATATGAAAATTTGATTTTTGTTTTCAAAAATAACTCTTCTGATACGTATTTATAATTATATCATACTAAAATGATAAAAAAATTGTATTTGACCATAACAAATCATATATTGTGTTGATCTTGTAATACATTTATATAATATTATGAATACGATCATGTAAATATTTCATTACCTAAAACTAGTTATTACATGATATATACACATAAAATATTTAATTGAAGGTTTAAATATTGTTAAAGGATATGTAATTGGAATTTAAAGTATTCTTTGACGAAAACAAATATTTGCAATTGTCAAAACCTAAAAATAGAAAGAAATTATTATTATAGAAAATTTGATTATTCTAGGCCAGGATTCATATTTTTTGACAAAAATTTTCAATTTGTAGTTTTTATATTTTCATATCAAATTTTATAAAAATTACAGAATCATTTCTTAAAGTTTGAATGTTAATTAACAATGTATATATTGTTTAGTTTTTGATGATCATGGGTCCATAATTATTAAAATCTATAATAACTGCAATTATTTAATAATAATAAGTAATATTTATTAAAAATCAATTTATATTATAAAAAATAATATATAACTATAAAGAACAAAAGTTTCAATCAAATAAAAGTAAATTTGATAATAAATCTAAATCTCATGCTATAACAAATTTTGTTAGATTTGGACATTTAAGAAAAATAATATCTTGTTATTATCTTTAAATAATTTTAAAAATACATTTTTCATTGTAAATGCTTAGAAGCATAATAACAAATCATAATTAATGCAATTTATAAGATAATCAAATACTATTAAAAATCACCTCTAGCGGAGTTATCGAGTACTTATACAAGCGCTATTTTTGAAAATCAAATTAAAGTACATAACGTCATTATTATATTAAACATTTTATTAATTAACTTATTTAATATTTTTTCATCAAAAGATATCAATTAAATTATTTTTTATTTATTATTTATAACCAGACATATATTTATCTATAAACTCGTATGTAAAATAAATACATAAAAAGGTTGGAGTAATGTGTTTCAAACTGAAGGAGTAATTATAAAAAAAAGTTAGCTGATAAATCAATCGTATAAGTAAAAAAAAAACTTGAAACTTATTTAAAAAATAAAAAAAATATAAGTTATGTAAATAAAATGAAATTGTTATGTGAATATTTCAAGATGAAAAGTTTCCAATCTAGATGCATTATGATTCGTGACAAAGTGTCGTGAAGACGCGCGGGGATGGAGTTATCTTGGATGATCGTGAAATTATACGAATATTATCGTATTATTTTTGTAACCTACCAGTGAATGTGATTAAATGTTTTGAGTTTGTTTTTACATTAAATATTATTGAAGTCATTGAACTTGTCAATTCGCAGTTTGTGTGGAAAAAGAGAGCTGAAATTAGTTTCAGTCAATGAGCGTACGTAAGTACTTAAAATGGTTACATACGTGCATGCATGTGTATGTTTACATACCATACATATACATTCATATACATATTTACATTTAGCATATGGGAGTGATACGATTGATAAACATAAACTTGTAAATATCATTTTAGATTGATAATCAAATCTGACATTAATTCAAAATAAATATTTTCGAATCGATATTATCGGTTATAAAAGAATAAAAAATAAAATCAATCGATCATGTCATCGTATTATTCGATATGCAATTTAAAATTAACAATTTCTTTTAATTTCCTTTCAATTTCATAACGTAATATTATTATCAAACTTTTTTATACAACCTATACTAAGAATTATCTTACATGTCATATTATCTGACAAATTCTCAAGATAAATATTACCTACCACCGGCGAACATATTTCTAACCTATTATTACCATACTCCTATAGAATTATCTAGAATAGCACGTAATTTAGAAAGTAGAGGAATAACGTTTCTATTTCTTATCGTTAGATTCTTTTTATACTCCATATAATTCTATGAAATTGAAAGTGAATTCAATTCCAAAGGAAAATTTTCATTTTGAAATAACGTTATAGGTAAAAAACAAATAATCGATTTTACGTTGCAAGATAAAGAAAATATGAATTTTTTTTTAATAGAAAAGAAAAAGGGACAAAACTTCGATTAATTCGATTGATTTTTAATGTATATATTGGTATCCCACTATGTTAGAGGAAGTAACATAAGAGAGGTGTATACATTTTCGTAACGTGAACCGAAACCGCGCGGAGTGGTGGTATTGGTGGTGGGGGTAACGAAAGAAGGAAGGAACGAACGAATGAGAGCGAATGGTCTGGGTTCGGGTGAGTTCGTGAGTAATGAGGAGGGGGCGAACGGTGACGAAGGGGGCTCGTGCGCCGGCAAGCAAATCGTGTGTCAGACTCGTGGCAGAGGGGTCAGCGCGAGGGAAAGACACGAACCGAACATTTTCTGGGCTTAGCGGGTACGTTACCACGTTTTTCGGCCATTCCTCTCTCTCTCTCTCGCACTCTATCTATCGTTCGTTGGTTATTTTTCTTTTCTTTTTTTTTTCTTTCTCGTATTATCTTTCTTTCTTTCTCGAAACCGTCGCGTGTCCGTTCCTTTTTGACGCGCCTCTCTTTCTATATTACAAACATACACTACTGACACGCGTACACATATACATACATACATACATACAAATACATTTGCTGTCCCTTTCTCTTTCTTTTCTCTCTCTCTCTTTCTCTTTTTCTCTTTTTTTTCTTTTCTTTTCCCCGATATCTCGGTCAGTTTCCGTTATTGTCGCGAAGAGAGTCATACAACCTGAGTGTGTGTGAGAGAGAGAGAGAGAGATACGTAAGGAACACCCACGTTTAGTAAGGTGGATAATTTCGGATGTATCATAGTTGTAACATTATTTTACGTACCTGAGGATACATATCGGGTGACACCTTTGGGATTTGCGTTTAAAGGAACGTGAGATATACACGGAAGAAGGATGAACGACATGGAGGCATACGGGGACGGATACATGGAGCCCGAGGAGGAGTGGGAGAGAGAAGGTCTCTTGGACCCGGCCTGGGAGAAACAACAGAAAAAGGTGAGAGATATATATCTATCTATCTACCTATATATTACTTATATATATATGTATCTGTATCTATGTTTATTTCTATTTAAAAGCCCCCTTTCTCTCCATATTAACCGTATGACAGAATTCGATATGTATGATTTCAAGGGACGGTAAATGTGTGTACGCCCGGGCTGCACTAGAAGCGCGCGAATTTGATTTAAATTTGAAACGAATAATATTACTACTTGTTCAATTGAACCTTTTTTTTTAATGAATTAAATAAAATTAATATTTTATTGAGAAGTTTTTAAATTACAGAAGTATATCATAAAGTTATTTTTTTCCACGTGGATATCAAACATTTGTTTATCATTGATACGAAATATTTAATTGTAGATATTATATAATATCTAAATTATCATTTTCTAATTCCTCTTTCAGTTATTTCCGTGTTTCTCTTTATTTTTTAATTTTTTATTTTAATTCTAATTTAATTTTCAATTGATTTTGATTTTGATTTATTTATTTATTTATTTTTTGTTTATAGGAATACTTATTTATTCGTCAAAGAATTAATGTCAATTCTAATATTAGAATTAGGAGACATATTCACAGATATATATGTATATGTTATATTTCACTAAGTTAGAGGGACATTAGTTTTAAACCGAGAGAAGAATTTGCTCTTGGTATTTTGTGTATTCGCATAAGATATTGGACGAGCGAGCGCTTGGGCCTTTTAATTGATGAAGTAGAACATCCTCGAGTACTCGTTGGAAACGTTTTCTTCATTTTTGGCAAGAGCTCAAGGCTCCCAGGCTTGTCTCCTTGCGTATATCGGCCAGAGCCCTTCGGATTGTATTTTCAGACTTTATGACGAAAATAATTAAGCAATGAGTCAGTCACAATTTTCGCATATAATTTATTCCATCTTTTACTTCGAAAATTGTACTAATTGATAGTGTTACATTTCCAAAATTCGCGGCTTTCAAATAAAAAAAAAAAACAAAGTAGAAGAAGAAGATAAATCAAACCAAGTATATTACATTTTTCGATAGATCGATCGATATGAGATTAATGTTCGTAATAGAAAAAATATTAGTAATCATTGTATATAAAATGTTACAATTCTTTTTAACGTGATAAATGATAAAAATAAGAAAATGTAAGATTTATAATTATAGATAAATTAAGTGTCTTTATAAGCTGACATCTTGAACAAGTCATTGCTAGAGTATTTAATGGCGACATTGGATATCAGATAAGAGTCAAAGATATATATCTATTGGCTTCTATCCGATTACCAAGAAATTCCTTCTGTCTCTTCGTGAAATAGTCTCTGGATGCCGTTAAGGTGTCGGATATTTTTTCGCAACGGTTCTAATTTTAGGATATTCACGTGTCCTCTTCCGGAGGCTCACAATAACTTTCTCTATCTATCTATCTATCTATCTATCTATTTATCTATTTATCTGTCTATCTATCTGTTTTTTTACGAGTTCCAGATGATTAGATCTAAATAAAAAATTCACTTTGATTTTCGACATCTTTCTTTTTTTTCTTATTTTTTTTTCTTTTTCCCCCTGCATTCATCTTAGGTGACAACAAATATTATCCGTAAAATATTTCTACTTTTTATTTTTTACTTTCTTTTTTCAATAGAAAATTATTAGGAATATTAAAATTGTCTAACAAGTTGAAAGAAAAATTGCAATGCAAGCTTTGTACAATAAACCCCGAGAAGAGAGAGAGAGAGGCACGTGCAATCTCATCGAATTTTGAGTTGCACCGCGTGACGGAAGAAAGGTCACCGTGTTTTTTATTTTTTTTATTTTTTTTTTTCTACTACATTAACGTATATATATATATACACTTCGTGATCTATTGATCCCCCCTCTCTCAAGGATCTCAATATGAATAGATCAATCAAAATATTACACGTACAATAATTACGGTTACATTCGTTAATAAATATTTCATGGTTACCATAATTATTAAAATAAATATCCAATAATTATGTTCATTAATTTCCTTGATAGAAAGCAAAAAAGAAAAACCCCCATTTTTCATTGATCATTCACGAAATAAATGAATTTAATTCACTTTCAATTGATCTTTATATTATATATTTTTCTCGTTCATCAACGTGATATTGTTCGAATCTATTATGTCTGTTAAGTGGTTGATCTAAACGTGTCCATGTGTACGATATTGCTATCGTAAATGGTGAACGAAACTAGGTACTAGTTCATCGTGGTTGTCGTTGTCGTGTCGGCCGGTTAACTGTACAGAATTTCTTGTAAAACCTCATCGTTCTGCTGACTTTCGAGGTTGCGCATGAAACACATTCCATGGAACGGTGATAGAGGTATTTTTTTTTTCCTTCTTACCCCGTTCTTTTCCTCCGATACACTCCCCCCTCCTTCATATCCCCCGCAAACCCTCTAAGATGTATTATATGGGTCATATCAATCCTCCTCCTACTACTACTACTACTACTACTACTACTACTACTACTACTACTACTACTACTACTACTACTACTACTACATTCTTTTACGGAAATACATCTTTCACGATAATCTCTTCTCACGTATCCTTTTCGTAATTATCATCCATAGGAATCATAGTTTCCTATAATGAAAGAATTCGAAGAATTTTATATATATATATATATATACAATCGAAGAAATCTCACATGTGTGTGGTATAAAGTAAGAGAGGAAGAATTATACTTTTGCTTTTAGTTTTTTTTTTTTTCTTGACTCGGAACACATGCTTCAAATCACAAGTGTATACGTTTCTATATATATGTTTGTATGTATGTGGCATAACACATATAAAACATAATCTTTTTTTTTTTTGATTGTAATAACCCTCCAACAGTGATTACTAGTTCCAGATTTTATATATATATATTTTTTTTTTATATCTTAATGTAATTGAGATTTAATATTTTTTTTTGGTTTAAAATAATTTTTTTTTTTTATTAAATAAAATTTAATATATATATATATATATATAATATAGTAATATAATAATATATAATATATAATATATAATGGATAAAAAATAATTTCACTAATGTGTTTACAATTTTATTTTTTAATTATTTATATTTATAATTTTTTTTTTATATTATTCATATAAATTAATTTAATTAAAATTTATTATAATTTAATTTTTTTAATTTTAAATTTAATTATAATTAATTTGAATTAAATTAATTTATATATATATATAATTAAATTTTTATATTATACCATTTATATATAATAGAAAATGTCTTTTTTTCGTTATGACGATTTCACACCCCACTTTTTATTTTTATTCTTTTTTTTTTTATTAGCGATAGAAACGATTGATATATATATATATATATATATATATATATATATATATATATATATATATTATGTATTTTTTTTCTATTTCGGCACATATTTTATTAGATACTATTTATGATTTCTTGTTCCTTTCTTTTTCTTATTTTTTTCTTTCCAACATATCGCTTAGGTTTCTTTACGACACCGACCTTCTAGTTTTCAACGTACACACACACACACACAAACACATATAAACACATATATGTGAACATCATCAACTTGTATACATCTTCTTCTCTTGCCTCTTGTATTTTATTGCCAGTTCCAAAGGCCAACCGATGTATTTTCAGCGAAATAGGTCGCACTTTTGAGAATATAAATCACATTGATCGTATAATCATAAGAATTAATACGACGAGACGATTTTCTAAGCAAATTGACAAGAATTTTTCCTTTTTTTTTTTTTTCTATTTTTTTTCTTTTCTTTTTCAATATTTGTTTCAATCAGTTTTCATCTTTCTGAGTTTGATTTATCGATCACAGTTGTGAACCGTACATCCTCACACACACACACACATTTTTTTTTATTATTATTATTTGTTAAATGTATACTTTACTTTTGCATATTGTACTTTCCATTTCTATTTTTCGATAATATATAATTCTTTTACTTTGGTAGATAAACAAGTAAAACGTTCTTGTTATCACAACAATTACACAGTTGCTTACGGTTTATTCGTAGAAAAATATAAAAAAATAACAGAAAATAAAAATGTCCGATGTGTTACCTTATCATATATAACGTTCTTGAGATAACATTGTTTATATATGTTCATATATTGTATGTACTATGCACTTGTCTACTGATATTCGATAGTTGAAGCTACTATTTTTTTTTCTTTTCTATTCAACCTTTAATTCTTCTTTTTATCTATTTTCATATATTTTTTTTTTTTTGAACAATTATATTATTGTATTACATTTTAAAAGTTATGGAAAATATTTATATATTATAATATTTATATATATATTAAATATATGTGTGGGTTTGGTTGGAAATTTGTAACATTTTAAAAACATTTAACATTAAGATAATTTTCTTTTATTGGTTCAACTTATTTTTATTAAAAAAAAAAAAAGAAGAAATAGAAGTTATTTTTTATGTCGAAGGTTATTAAAAGTTTTCGAGACTTACCCTTTGTATATTTATTTAAAAAAAATTCAAATTATTTTCTATTATATAATAATTATTTTTATATATTATCAACTCGTTACAAAAGTTTTATTATTTTTCTTGGCAATTTTACATAAATGTTATGTTTTTATTTTATATTTCGTTTTATTTTAACGTTGGGTGGGTTGAACAAAAAAAAACAAATATTGGATATAACGTAGAAAACAATTTATTTTTGTCAAACTTACTTTTATTTAAAAAAAAAAACAACAACGTATCTTCGTACAGAATAAAAAAATTGAGAAACTTTTGAGATGATCTGATATTTATTTTTATGACAATTAATTTTTTAAAATAATTAACAAATTTCTAAGATGATCCTGAACTAATTTTACATTTCTTTCAATTTTTAATTTAATTAAATAATACAATTATTATTATTATTTTACTGTAACATATTTTGAAATTTTGAAAAAAAAATATATATTTAAATTACATAAATAATCCTACTATATACATATTATTAATATTATTATTATTATTATTATTATTATTATTATTATTATTATTATTATTACTTTACTGTAACATATTTTACAACTGAAAAAACAATATATTTAAATTACATAATTGACTAATATGTAATTGTGAAATTGTTTCGCTTACCGACAAAATTAGTTACGTACACTAAAATACAATAAACCATTTTATCTACTTCCCTTTTTCTATGTGCCGGTGACGTCTGATGTTAAAATCGTATAAATAGATTGTATAAATAGATAAGACACACGGCAAAGTTTAAGACGTCGATCATAGGAAGAAGAAGTCGGAGTTCCAAGCATCGACCTGATCTCAACGCCGGCGCCTTAAAATTTGTCGATATTTTACTACCAACCAACTCTTTTCTTTTTCTTCTTCTTCTTCCTCCTCATCTTCCTTCATACCTTACACACCTCACATTTTATTTTATTTTATTTTTTTTTTTTTTTTATTTCATTTTATTTCTAATTTCCTGTTGGCTGTAATAAATTCTTGGAATAGTCAAACACTCATCTAACAAAAATCCTAGACCAATGTCTTCATCTTCATCTTCTT
Source organism: Polistes dominula (assembly GCF_049000335.1). Classification (NCBI taxonomy): domain Eukaryota; kingdom Metazoa; phylum Arthropoda; class Insecta; order Hymenoptera; family Vespidae; genus Polistes; species Polistes dominula. Next base: position 1,913,348 of record NW_028300916.1, on the reverse strand, counting down.
CATCTTACAATTACAAAATGAATACAATTATTCTATTCATTTTTTTGTATTCTTTTTTTTTTTTTATTTAATAATGGGTTTAATCTGTTAAAAAACAAAAATAAATAAATAAATCTTCATCTTCAACATTTTCAACATTTTTTTCATCTTCAACATTTTTAACAGTTTTTTCATCTTCAACATTTTTAACAATTTTTTCATCTTCAACATTCTCAACATTCGTTTCATCTTCATTTAACATCTTTTTGAAAATTTTCATCAGATGATTCATAATCATTTAATATCTCATTGTAACACCTTGTAACACCTGTGTATGTGTCTATTTCTTTTCTAATATACTAATGCAAATGTTTCATAGTTATTAATCGTTCGATCGATTACGATCCGTGTCGAGAGACACGAAGAAGATCGTTAACCTTTGGAAAGTTTAGGACCGTAGCCAAATCTCAGTTTGGAATCGGGTGACCCACACATGTTGCTGATGTTACTGCTACTGCGTGTTGTACACCTTGACTAAGACGATTGTTATGCAGTGATAAAACTATTCGTATGAGTTATATATATATATACATATATATATATATATATATATATGTGTGTGTATATGTGTATACTGTTCTTTCTTTCTTTATTCTATTTTCTTTTTTTTTTATTTGTTATTTTGAATATTGTAATGATGATGATGATGATGATATATTATAGATTGTTCGGTAACATCATTTGTGTAATATCTCATAGCAAATGAAATATTCATATGAAAATCTTATTCACGCCTACGATTAAAAACTATTTTCGAACGGTTCCTGGCTACTCCTAAAGGTTGAAATTACGTACGGCACTTCCGATGCCGACGCATAAAACGCCTCGAGGATATTTCTGAATGAATGTCTGTTATACCTCGTATATCGTAATGTTATATACTTTCTGTTAGCACTCAAAATAGGACAGTGACCGTGATGATGAATCACGTTAAAAATGAATTTCTCTTTCTCTTTCTCTTCCTCTTCCTCTCACTCATTCTCATTCTCATTCTCATTATTTTATAATTAGCATCTTCCAATCCAATAAAATCAGTCTTACTATAACAAATGTCAATGATGAGTAGGTACTAGTCTTTATTTTATTTGATTTTTTTTTTTTAAACCTAATTCATACATTTCCTACCTAACTTGACATTTATTTTTAACGTTAGTTTTACACTTTGATTTTTATTATTTTTTTTTTCTTGGTTTCTTTTTTTTCTTGCAGGAAATATAATTCGTTTCGTTTAGATATACCACCATTTTCAGTATACCACACTAGTCAAAATGACTGGTGTATATAAACAAAAAATATGCTTTTTGAGACTTCCAGTCTTTATTTACTCTTAAAAAATAACAAAAAAATGTTTAACAATAATAATTTTAATATATATATATATATATATATATATATATATATATATAAATGGATTTATATAGACATTTTTAAATAACAAAACGCTTAATTATTTACAAAACTCAAATGTTACAACATGAAGTAGAAATTTGGAATTAAAATGGCCTTTCTCCCCTCGACCAATCAAAATAATTAGTCCTGATATATTTAGTGTTAAAGTTGTTTTAATAGGCTCGTGTCATGTATATACAGGTAATATTTCTTTAGTATAGTTTCATGTTTTAACTGCCAGTATCACCTGCTTTTTGCTAAGAACATCTGTCGTCGTAGTCGTCGTCGTTGTTTGTTGTCCGATGAATAGGCCTCGGTTAATTTCAACTTAGTCTCTGAAGTTCAGAGAAAGTTTCAATATTTGTTTAATAGTTTTTTTTATTATTTATTTTTTTATTTTTTAATAAAATTAGAAATTGAAATCAAACGTGTTGTAGATTAATCTTAATCTTGTATCTGTTGTATCTTAGAATAAAAAATATTTATAAAAAAATTGTAAGATAATATTGAAATGAATTTTCCAAAAAAAAAAAAAGAAAACAAATCAACGACAAGATGGCTGCCAATATTTTCAATCGAATATTTGCGAATGATGAAATCATTTCGAATTTGATTATATTTATTTATTTTTTTTTTCTTTACGTCATCGCAAAATAATATTATAAATAAAATATGAATATAAAATTTGGTTTGATATAAAAATTATCACTGCAATTATTTTTTCTTTTTTTTTTTCTTCTTAATAAATCTTAATTCTTGACCTTGGAGTAGTCGGGGAATGTAAATTATGGCAAAAATAATAACTCATATTGTATGATAAGAAGGAACAATTAAATGTCGAAGAAAATGAGATGTATTGCCAGAATTTAATAATAGAAATGGATTAGAGTAATACGTGCCACCCACTCACACACATACACACAAACACACACAAACGTATGTATGCGCGCGAAATTTAGGATTTGGGTTATGCAAATCATTATGCGAATATCCACTTCGTTATGTTATTCGCTTAACGACTGGTATTTATTTTAAATTATCTCATTATTATTATCTTTTTACTTAAAATATATATATATATATATATGATGATAAATCGTGACCTTGGTTTATTCAAATATATTTTTAAAACATTTTAATATTTAACATTTTAGTTTAGTTTAATTTATTGTTAGTGAATTTGAAATATATATTATAAATTTAACAACAATTATATTTACAAAATAGTGTGAAATAATAATAAAATATGTATATATCGCATTGATGATAAGGACGAAAAGAATGTCCGTATTAATAGCTTCTTCATATATTTGCCGCATGTTGCAATTACTTCGTTTTACTATAGTGATTCATCCCTATCGATTGCTAATTCGGTCATATAAACAAAACTTTCTTGTGTATTGAAACATAATCTTTTTTTTTTTTTATTTTTTTTCTTTACGTTTCTTTATCTCAAAAACATGCGAATAAATACGTGCACGACGAGTATGCATATGTATTTGATTTTTACGTAACGTTTGATAATCTAGAAGAAAATTATATCACGTTTACAAAAATAAAAATAACACAAAATTCACAATGATCAATTAAAACTGTCGTTTTAATATAATATATCGTATATGAATTAATTTATTTAAAAAATGAAAAAGAAAAAAAACGATGGATGTGCTATCTCGTTGAAACCAAGGTGGTATCATATTTAAGTTAATCCTAATTTTCTAGGAGTTTAAATGTTGCCATTTCGTTTTGGCACAATCATTTGAAAATCAGATCTTTCGACAGAGCAAAGAAACTGAGAACTAAGTAGTAATAGTAATAGTAATAGTAGTAGTAGTAGTAGTAATAGTAGTAGTAGTCGTACGAATGTTTTCGAAACTGCGTCTACAGTTGAGCGCGGGAGGAGTCGATGTTTTACAAATAGATCTTAGGCCGTGTGTGTGTAGAGAGAGAGGTTAGGGTGGCTCATGTCCAATTTTGGCTCCGTCGTGCTTCACGCTACCCGTATTAAGTTTCACGCAATATTTTTCCCTTCCAAAAAATCTTTTCGCAGCTATGTGTCTTTTTTTTCTTTTCCATTTTTCTTATTCTTACTATCATTATTTTGAATACTGTTAAATTGTAATGGCTGACATGGCGGCCATTTTTAAAAGTACTTTCATTTTTAAATCACTGCTTATTATTTCATCTCTTTTTAATCGCTGTCTTTGAAAAATATTAATATTTATGTGAAAAAGTAAATTAAATAATTGTATGCTCAAATTTACAAATTGTTTGTACTTAATATTTAATAATTTATAATACGTAATAGGAATTGTTTTGTTTTATTTTTATGTAAAGTACCACTAGGTACAAATCAACTACAGAGTTCAATATTTTCTAATTTTTTATTAGTGCATTATTTATAAAAATGTAAACTTTTGTAATACAAATTATAACATTTTCATTATAATTATTTAATATCAAATGATACAATTATAAAAATTATGATATACACACATATAAATTAAAAAGCAACAAGATTAAAGATAAATGTAATCTTGCTAAAGTTAATTGATTTATTTTGTAAAGAAAACACACTGTGTATAATATTCTTTGACATAAATGAACTATTTATACGAATCAAAAGTTTCTTTTTTTATATACATAAGATAAATGTTCCTAGCCCTTTTTTATTTCAGGTACATAATAACAAAATCAATTTAAAAAAAAAAACAAAAAAAACAAAAAACAAAAAATAATTGTTAAAAGTATTAGGAAGCGCATTTTAAGAACCAGGACAGAAGATATATATAGCTGGAGAGATCGGGGTCGTTACTAAAATATATCTGATGTAATATAGTTGCCATTTCTTCATTTTAAATTCTATACAACATCTTCCTTATTTTTGATTACGGTTCTCAAAGAAAAAAAATTTGATCGATCTGTGTTATACTTTTAACATTTCAATTTTAGTCTTCATTTATTAATAGTATTCACACTATTCTGATCGTTAATAAATTAATCGTTTAAATCAAATGTGTGTAAGGTAATCAAATTGTATGATCTAATAAACGTTTATTATATAATACAAAGATTTATGTATAACATGTTTTTTTTTTTTTTTTTTCAAATTTCAGACATTCACAGCATGGTGTAATTCACATCTTCGTAAAGCAGGCACTGCCATTGAATCGATCGAAGACGACTTTCGAAATGGGTTGAAACTGATGTTGCTGTTAGAAGTTATTTCAGGAGAAACCCTTCCACGACCTGATAGAGGCAAAATGAGATTTCATAAGATTGCTAATGTGAATAAAGCCCTTGACTATATTGCAAGTAAAGGGGTCAAATTAGTCTCTATTGGAGCAGAAGGTACATTTTTTTTAATCAATCAACTTTCCTCCATTTTGATTCTCTATAAAAATATCAAATAATATATGAATTTATTAACAGAGATTGTTGATGGTAATTTAAAAATGACATTGGGTATGATATGGACTATCATTCTGAGATTCGCTATCCAAGATATTTCCGTGGAGGAAATGACAGCAAAAGAAGGGTTGTTACTTTGGTGTCAACGTAAAACAGCACCGTATAAGAACGTTAATGTTCAAAACTTCCACTTATCCTTCAAAGATGGTCTTGCATTCTGTGCTCTCATTCATCGTCATCGTCCCGATCTGATCGATTACAATAAACTTAGCAAGGACAATCCTTTGGAGAATTTGAATACTGCCTTTGATGTTGCTGAGAAATATTTGGACATTCCTCGCATGTTGGATCCTGATGGTATGTATTATATTATATAAATAAATCTTTTTATAATATATCATTTTTTATATTAACATTTAAAGGAAATGTAATTATATTCAATATATGTTTCTTTTATAAATATAATCTCAAATTCTAGCAGATTAGGTACACAATTTAGGAAAGCACAGGAAGGCGCTAAATCTGACTAATTCTATTGAATTATATCAATTCTTAATATTATGTTCCCTTAATATCATATAGATTTGATCAACACTCCCAAGCCTGATGAGCGAGCAATCATGACCTACGTCTCCTGCTACTACCATGCCTTCCAAGGTGCTCAGCAGGTCAGCGCAAAGAAATGCGTGTTCTTTATCCTGTTACAAAAGTGACCTGTGCAATTATTTCACTAATACTATTAGAATTTGTGTGCTTATTTTTAACAGAATTTAATCATGCCTAATCGATGAAAATAACATATGAATCTTTTATTTCTTTTTTGTTTTTTTTTTCTATTTAATTCTAAATATACTACCATCACAAAACACGAGAATCAATAGCCAAAATATATGTCCATAAATTGCAATGGAAATTTTTGTTTAAATCAACCGACCAACTGATTTCTTTAATATTTCTTATTATTCTTGCTATGTTGAATTTTTCAAATTTTAAAAAGGTGAAGTTAAACCTAAATGAATGAAACTATAAACATACATATACATATACATATATATGTATGTTTATCTTTAAATACTTCTTACAATTGTTGAGATACATGTATGAATCTTTATTTGGGTTTATTTAAGTTTAACAATGCATGGTTTGAGATTCTTTGACTGTGTTTTTTAGATATGCGAAATACAGCAATGCCTGATGAGAGGGCTGTGATGACCTACGTTTCTTCTTATTACCACTGTTTTAGCGGTGCTCAAAAGGTGTGTTTTAAGAATTTCAACAAATTAATTTTTAACAGTTATGATCCTAATGCATGTATGCATAATAAATATATAAAACATTAACTTAATTAATCGATTGAAATGTCTTCTAATTTTGCATTTTTTTGCCACGTAACCAATTTTCTATCTATCTCATTTTTTTCTTATTTTATATAATAATAATAATAATAATATTATTATATTATTTCTTATGTTTTATGAAACAAATGATAAAGTTTCTGTTATAGGCTGAAACAGCGGCGAATAGAATCTGTAAGGTTTTGAAAGTAAACCAAGAAAATGAAAGACTGATGGAAGAATATGAACGTTTGGCGTCCGATTTACTTGAATGGATTCGTCGTACGATGCCCTGGCTCGCTAGTCGTCAAACGGACAATTCTCTTGCTGGTTGTCAAAAGAAATTAGAAGAATATAGGACATATCGTCGTAAGCACAAACCTCCTCGTGTCGAGCAAAAAGCTAAACTTGAAACTAACTTTAATACTCTGCAAACTAAGCTGAGATTGAGCAATCGTCCCGCTTATATGCCAACCGAAGGAAAAATGGTATCAGATATTAACAAAGCTTGGAAAGGTATGATTAATATTTGTATAATATGTTTTGTATTTTTATTGTTTATATACTTAATGTTAATGAATAATTTGTAGGCTTAGAATTAGCAGAAAAATCATTTGAAGAATGGTTGTTATCCGAAATGATGCGTTTAGAACGATTAGAGCATTTGGCTCAAAAGTTTAAGCACAAAGCTGATGCTCACGAAGATTGGACAGCAGGTAAAGAAGAAATGCTAACGTCACAGCATTTCAGACAATGTAAGTTGAACGAGTTAAAGGCCTTAAAAAAGAAACACGAGGCCTTCGAATCGGATCTTGCAGCTCATCAAGATCGCGTCGAACAGATTGCTGCTATTGCTCAAGAATTGAAGTAATCATTTATACATATACATTTTATAAAAAAAAAAAAAAACAACATTCACAATTCATTCTGTTATATTAATATGATATCATTATATTTACAGTACATTAGAATATCATGATAGCGCATCTGTAAATGCTAGATGTCAACGAATTTGTGATCAATGGGATCGTTTGGGTACATTAACTCAACGTAGACGTCAAGCACTTGACGAAGCGGAACGTATTTTAGAAAAGATCGATGTATTACATTTGGAATTTGCAAAACGAGCTGCAGTAAGTACACTTTTTTTAATATTAAAAAATGAAATTCGTAATTTAAACGAACAAAATCTAATTTCATTTTTATATTATAGCCGTTTAATAATTGGTTAGATGGAACCAGAGAAGATCTTGTTGATATGTTTATTGTACATACAATGGAAGAGATTCAAGGTTTGATGGATGCACATGCTGCGTTCAAAGCAACTCTAGGTGAAGCTGATAAAGAATACAATGCAATTGTGGGATTAGTACGAGAAGTTGAATCAATAGTTAAGCAGTTCCAGATTCCTGGTGGCCTTGAAAATCCGTATACTACTCTTACCGCTTTGGTAAGTAATTATAATTTTATTATATATAATTGAATGTAGAATGTTTCTGATATATAAATCAATATTTTCATTTTGATAGGATTTAACTAAAAAATGGAGTGACGTACGGCAACTGGTACCACAACGTGATGGTACATTACAAGCTGAACTTCGCAAGCAGCAAAGTATCCTTATATCTCTAAATTATATTTTTTATTTCAAATATATATATATAAATTTTTAATTTATAATAAACGACCTATGCAAGTACTTAACAAATGTAAAAAGATAATGAATTGCTTCGACGACAATTTGCTGAAAAAGCAAATGCTGTTGGACCATGGATAGAACGACAATTGGATGCAGTTACTGCTATTGGTTTGGGACTACAGGTAAATATTAGAATAATATATTGAAAATATTGTTGAAATATTATATATTAATAATAATTATTTGTATAGGGTACATTGGAAGATCAATTGCATCGTTTGAAAGAATACGAACAAGCCGTTTATCAATACAAGGCACATCTCGAAGAATTAGAAAAGATTCATCAAGCTGTTCAAGAAGGCATGATCTTTGAAAATCGCTATACACAATATACCATGGAAACATTGAGAGTTGGTTGGGAACAATTACTAACATCAATCAATCGTAATATCAATGAAGTTGAGAATCAAATTCTTACGAGAGATTCTAAGGTAATTAATATAATAAAATTCATTATAAAATCACAAATATTTTGTATGTATAAACATATATATATATATATATATATATATTATTTTGTTATACAGGGTATTACTCAAGAACAACTTAACGAATTCCGAAGCAGTTTCAATCACTTTGATAAAAACAGAACAGGTAGATTGGCTCCAGATGAGTTCAAATCTTGTCTGGTTTCTTTGGGATATTCTATTGGAAAAGATAGGCAGGGTGATATTGACTTCCAACGAATCTTGGCAATCGTTGATCCTAATAATTCAGGTTACGTGCACTTCGATGCATTCTTAGACTTTATGACACGCGAATCTACAGACACCGATACAGCAGAACAAGTGATCGATAGTTTCCGCATTCTTGCTGGTGATAAGGTAAAATTATTTCTAATACAATGGTTATTTTGATATTTTTATTATTTGTTTGTGTAAGTCGCATTCAACACACGTTTGTTATTTAAGTTTATTGATTTTTATATATACAAATTGTATTACACATTAATTTTATTTACAGCCATATATTCTACCTGATGAATTGAGGAGAGAATTACCACCTGATCAAGCCGAATATTGTATCCAACGAATGCCACCATACAAAGGTCCTAATGCAATTCCCGGAGCATTAGATTATCGCTCCTTCTCAACTGCATTGTATGGTGAATCAGACCTCTAATTTCATATTACAATGATATGTTAATTATTTGGACAAACTACAAATTGTTTTGCATCATTGGAAAAGAAAAAAAAAAAAGAAAAGAAAAGAAAAGAAACATATGGGAAAAAAAAAACAAATATTAAGTGAAATCAAAAAAGAAAAAGAAGAAAAGAAAAGAAAAAAAAATAATAATAATATCACATAATTAATATTACCTTTTTTGATATTTTGGTGTGTGTAAACTTCATAATTAAATCTAAAAAAAAAAAAAAAACAGAAAAAAAATAGGAAGGAAAATTATGAAATTCACCCAATTTTCGAAAAAGGACAATAAATCTCAACGCAAGGATTGTTAGCTAGTATATGGAAATGCTATTTAAATAACCATGTACGTGTAAAAAAAAAAAAAAGAAAAAAAAAAGAAAAAAATGGAACTATCGTATACCAACTTGATGTTTATAAAAAATAATCGAGAAGAGATCAAAATAAAAGTTCTCTTTACACGTCATGAGTATTAGCATTAAGATTGGTGGTATCTTTTTAATGTAAAGCACATGTTGTTGTTTTTTTTTTTTTTTTTTTTTTTTTTAAAGAAGAAAAACACAAGAAATGATCAATTACACAGAGACATGAGACAATATTTATTTATTTCATAATAATCATCGGGCTAATGTTTACAACTAAGTATCTTTATAGAAATATTACACATATCTGTTGAGTGTTGTTAATAAGAAACGGCTTGTACTTAAATAAGAGACTATTCAAAGGGACAATAATATATATACCTATATATATATAGACATATTTCTCTAATTAATCCTTTACATTGAAAAGATAACACACTTTATTTAAAAAAAAAAACAAAAAAAAAAGAAAAAAAAGAAAGAAAATAAAGAAACAACAAAAAAAAAAATATAAGCATTAAAATAACGACTCTTCTAGAACACTTGCCAAGACGCCTAATTACAACACCATATCATTTTAGGTATAATTCAATTTTTTCCCCCTTGGTGTCCGCAAATATATATATATATATATTATTATAATGATTATGAAATAATTGCAAACGAGATATATTTTATTCTGACGCAAGCGTTCTAGAGGGAGATAATAAAACGAAGCTGTGCTTGACAAACGACTATTAATATTAAAAGAAGAAGAAGAAGAAGAAAAAAAGAAGAAGATTGAAATAATAAGAAAAAAAGAGAAGGAATTTTATATTACGAATAATTCATATCTCTTATTGCGAGAGCATAGATAAAAATATAATATATATATAGCTAAATATTACTCCAACTATTTAAACAAAAACAAAAAAAGAAATAAAATAGTCCAAATGTTTCACGTGTTGTTTGTGTATTTCTCATAGTAAAAGTAAAAAAAAAATTCGAATCTTATGTGGTATCGTTTAAATTCTATTTAATTTAATTTAACGAATATTTATACATAACAAATTGTATCATATCGAATTGTCTTTTATTTTTTATTTTTATTATTATTATTATTATTATTATTATTGCACGTCTTTAGTTGGAGTAATTTTTCCTATCCTTCCTATAAAAAGCTTTGAATCGATGCTCTCGCGATGGGCCAAATTCATTTAACGTTTAAGATCATCATCTAAAAAAAAAAAAGAAAGATATAAAACGAATTTTTTTAAAAGAAAAGAAAGAGATGAAGAACATGTTGAATTAAATTATAATCGACTTTCTTACTTAAGGATCCAAAAAACTCGCTCGAAAATCGAATAATTCATATTTTTTTATAAAAAGCGACAACGAAACTATTAGCGAATAAAAAAAAAAAAAAAAGAAGCAAAGAAAGAAAAGTAAAGAACTTACGCGCTGCATTATAATACTTTATAAATCGTATATTTATATACATATATATGTATACAAAAAGAAAAGAAAAAAAATATGAAAGAAAGAAAAGGATAAGAAAAAAAAGCCATGAGAATGAAAAGAAAAACAAAAAAGAAAAGAAAAGAAAAGAAAGGAAACCTAAGTACGCGAAACGATGTTAAACGATATGCAAATTATTTATTTATTTGATTTAATTATTTATTAACGCTCTTCGATTATTAATTAATAACGCTAGAAAATATATACGAAAGAAGCACTCTTATTACTATTATTATTATTATTATTATTATTATTATTATTATTAATTATTAATTATTAATTATTTTAATTTTATTTTAATTTTATTTTTATTTTTATTTTTATTTTTATTTTTAATTTAATTTTTTTTTCCGTCTTCTTCGTTAAAGTATTTATTTTTATAAATATCTATGAAGCGATGTGTATAATATATAGGATCTATTTACGTAAAAAAAGAAAATCTCTCTCTCTCTCTCTCTTTGTCTCTTTGTCTCTCTGTCTGTCTGTCTGTCTCTCTCTCTCTCTCTTTCTCTCTCTCCAAGAAGAAAAGCAGCTGCCATTTTTCGTGTCATGTTGTTTTTAGATCATATTTTACACGCACACGCACACACATACTTCGCAGCCTTATCCATTATTATTATTATTATTATGATTATTATTATTATTACTACTACTACTACTACTATAATTATTATTAATATTAATATTATTATTATTATTATTATTATTATTATTATTAATTACTATTACTATTACTATTATTATTATTACTATTATTATTACTATTATTATAGTGAAAGCTCATACCGTCGTTCTTCAAATCATCATCCTATATGTACAAGCTCATTGTGTGAAATGCATTAATACTTACCGAGAAACCGTATACTGCAAGTTTTCTTTTATTTTTGCTTGAGACTTCTTTAACGCTTTCTCAATATTTTTGTCTTAATGTGTTTTGAGAGTTTCATTATATAAGTTTATTATTTCTAAAATCTTAAAAGCTTATCGAGAGAGACGAATGTTTTAAAAAAAAAAAACAAAACAATATTTTAAAAAACACAGTATACTACGCGATTACAAACACAATACGCATTTTCACATGAACACGTAAGTACATTCGAATATACGTAATATCGAAAAAGGATAAAAGAAAAAAAAATAACATGTTATTTCGGCGTAAATATATAATATATTATATGTATGTATGTATGTATATATAAATACACACATAATACGTGTATATGTAAACTTTTAATTGCATTATGTGAATTAAGAGTGTACATAATTTCAAATGGAAATGAATTGTTCTTTCTATTTGTTTTTTGTTTTTTGTTTTTTTAAATAATATAGCGTCATACCACACACACACACATACACACCTAAACAATTTTTATTTAAACTTCGTATATATATATATTATATATTTTATTGTATTTAAAATATTATTTTAATTTAATTTAATCTTCACACAAAAACACATACATACACAAGCATACGAAAAAAATCGTCTCGCGTGTCGCATTATTACATTTAATATATTTTTTTGTTTTGCCGATTTCATCCTTTGAATTAATAATTCAAATTGATTTAATAATGAGTCATATGACAAAAAAATATATATATATATATAAGTAAAATACAAAATAATAATTATATATATGGGGGGGGGGGGATAAGAAAAATAAAGAAAATCTTGAAAAAAAAAAACATCAAAGATTTGGCGCATTTTGTTGTGTATGCATATATTATATTTGATAGTTTTAATTTTACGTTATTGTGTTATGCAGGATGATAAATAATATATATATAATGTATATATTTATTTATTTATTTTTTTTTATTATTACGATATTATATAATACATATCTAATACATAATTATTCACGGACGCAATTACTTAATTGTCTGCTTCGAGTATTACAAAGGTTCAGTTGTGCATATTTATTCATTAATTATTATGAATTTATTTATTTATTCATTTTCTTTTCTTTCTATACAGAAATAATAGACCTAATTGGCTAACGATTGCACAATGCTACGTACACATATAAGTTATTATTTAATCGTTACACACGACCACCTTATACGAGAGAAATCTTTTAATATCCCACGCTATTTACACTAAAATATTAATAATATTTACAAAAGAGCGAGAGATTCTATTAATTGTAATATCACCATTCTTCGTCGTCCACTTATGTAATTATGGCTACGTAGGATATAACGCACGTTATATTATAACTATTAAAAAAAAAAAACGATTCGTGTTAAACGATTTTGAGAAAAAAAAAAAAGAAGAGAAAAGAAAAATCAATGAATTTCGATCGTTTAAAAATTACCGCCATTTTACTAAAAGAGCGCTGACGTCGTATCAATTAAATGTTTGAATCATTTGAAAATACCCGCTCTTATTTTCTACAATTAAATCCAGCGACTGGATCGAATTATAAGTATAAATTGTCATGATACGCATATTTTGTTCAAGTAATAATTACTCAAACAATTCGTGTTGGTTAAACGATATTATCGTGTTTTTTAAAATAATCTTCGTCTAGTTTGAAAATTAGCGCGCCTACTCTAGAGGGCGCTAATGTACCATCCTGAAGTTGATACCGTTCAGTCAGTGGTGTTGTTCGTTCGTTTGAAAATAGTCGCGGGGTTTTTTTATTCCTTGCAACCAAGTCCTGCTGACCAATTGCAAATACCACCGACAGGATCGAAGGATAATTTGTCAGGACACGTGTATTCCGCACCGATGATCAACCCGTTGACCATTTTAGCACAGGTAATAAATTTTTTGCAAGATACAGGATGAGGAAAGTTTCCTTGATCGAGACACCGTATAGTACCAGTATTTGTGAGAAATAATTTTCCATTGTACATTGCTTTTTCAACTATAGGTGTATCCTCATCTTCGTAATAATCATAATCAATAATTTGTGGCCTTCTTGGTCTAATTGTCGAACTTCTCGTTGTTCCTTCCTTCCTCCTATTTATCGTAGTTGTCATCGTCGTTGTCGTCGTCGTCGTCGTCGATGTTTTTTGTCGTGTCTTTGGTACTGTGCTGAATCTCAAGGACGTCGAACTACTTCTTGGAAAATTTGTTCGCGGTGCTACCGTTGTGCTTATCCTGCGTCTTAAGGTATCCCTTAACGGCACTCGACCTGATCGTGCAACCTTATTTATTAATCCGAATTTCTTTTTTTTTTTAAATAAATGCAAAAAGACCAAGCGTTTTTTTTTTGTCCGTAGATGATGATGATGATGATGATGAGAATGATGAGAAAAAGATTAACGATGTAAGAGCATAGAAGACATCATTCAATTTGTTGCAGTTCCATTTAGATTAGTGCCCATTACGTATTCCAAATAATAAGGGATGAAGAAGACACAAATAGTAATAAATTCATGTCATTAAAAGATGATGGCGAATTAAGATGCAGTTTTGGAAAATTAATTCATTGGTTTGCGTTAACCAATTTCAATTTATGATGTTAATTAAAAACAAACATTGATTGAACATCTTACGTTTTAGTATCGTAAAATATTCCGAAGAGATAGGATCGATTGCAGAGAGATAATAAAGAAGAAATGGCAGAGAGATAAAGATGATAATTAATTAAAAAAAAAAAGGACATGTAAAACCCATGATAAATATTAGACACACATAGAAAAAAACATGTTTTTAAGTCTCATCTAAAAAGAAGAAGAAGAAGAAGAAGAAAATGCAACGTTGATTCGTACGAACAAATCTAAAACAATTTTATCTTCGATGAAGATAATCGAATCCTTTTGAAGTAACGATCAAAGGATTCTAAATCTTAGTATGTTGTTAAAAGATACACAGACGATAAGAAATTATTTGAGGAGGAGAAGAATATAAAGCGAATGTAAATTACGTATAACATAAAGAAAAAATTCCGTATGCCACGTTAGAAAGAGATAAATAAGAAAATAGCGTTATACCAGATGATCCTTGAAAGAAAAGTATTAAAAAAAAATGAAAAGTAGAAGAAGTTAAAAAAAAAAAAATATTAAACAGATAAAAGCAGCCAAGGTGCCTGGAACCCCATTTTTTTATATTAAATAAATTAAGAATTGAGGACGTGAAGTTTCAGATAATTGTAGAGTACCGGTGTTGGATGAAGACTGCAAAGTAGGCGGATCAGCCAGTGTAACTGCGAGCTCTTGTGCTCGGCCATTTTGATCACTTATCTCAGCCCTTTCATCTTCAACGAATTGTTCCGGCTTCACTGTTGCATCATCATCATTGAATAAGTCTGAAACAATGATCCCTGAATGTGATCGTTACGTTGAATTTCAATTGTTTATTTTGTTTTTAACCATAAAAAAAATCCGATCACTTTTATGAAACCTAATCAGATTCTATTTGTTAGAAGTTTGTATTTTTCTAACGCACCGACTATCGTTGTTGTCGGTGAAGAAAGGGTTGTCTCGCTAGGTCGACCCTTTCGATTATCCCCTAGTAGTACGGTAGGACGTTTGTTCGTTGATAAAATACTCGACAGCGAAGAGGATGGATTTGGTTTTCTTATTCTGTTGGCCAGAAGAATACTTCCTGGCGTCCTGTTAGAAGACGATCCCGAGTTCTTCGAAACAGTACCCTGTTCAACGTTCAATTCATTTTATAGATTATATATTTAACAATTAATAATAATACACGAATATTATTTACTTTTATACATGTGTGTGTGTGTTTGTGTGTGTGGATTTATATACATAAAACATTGAACATATCTCTACGTGTATCGTATTTTTGTTTTTTTTTTAATGGTATAAAAATAAGCCATACGATGACCGAAAGAATGAGATGGGATAGACAGATAGATTACAGATAGATAGATAAATAGACAGAGAATTAGAATTTCCAAATAGAACATATGTTTCAAAGCAACGAGAAGGATCTTTCATGTTGTACGCTTCATTCGCATAAATTGTGTTAACAAGACAATGAATGAATTAATATCTTCACGTGCTTTTATCGCGGACCACACAAAGCATTACAATTATAAACAAGACACATCAAATAGGATATAATATAATCGGATAGATAAGCGTATAGTAGGAGGCCAATAAAGGTGCGTCAAACGTGCAACGCACCATTTTGAAAAAAAAAGAATATAGAAACAGAGAAAACTTTGTTGTGTGTTAATTGATGCTAGGAAGAACCAGAACAAATGAACCAGAACAGCCGAAGATAAAAGGACCAATGTTGCTGTCAAGTTATCTCATCTTTATTCATTTTGTCCTTATCCCTTTTCTCAAAACTGTTCATCTCACAATCAGTTGAGTTTGAATCTGCAATGTTGAAATGAGATTGTTCCCCTTTTTTTTTATTTTGATCTGTGGAGGTTGATTTTGTTGGTGTTTGTTTGTTTGATTTAGTTAAGGCGCATGAGCAGAAGAGGCAGCGATAAAACAAGGATTTTGTGATCACCCTTTTCCTTGGATCACCTAAGATTTTGACTACTTTAGCGTTATTTTAGCACACAGCTCGAGGCGAAGTATGTATGTTCAAACATGTTGATTTACTATGCAAAGATGATGATAATTATAGCTTCCCAAACAAAGTTTCAAATCAATTTGGATTGATTTTGTTTTTTTTTTTTCATTTGCTTTCTAAATTGACACTGACCTCGTCAACGGGTCTTTCAGTATAATCCGTGACCAGAGGAGAATCCCGAAGGGTATTTGTTTTTTCCAATGGGACACTTTCCTCCTCCTCCTCATCCTCTTCTTCTTCTTCTTCTTCTTCCTTGTGTTGTTTACGGTTGATTTTTAGCCTCTTGATAACCAATTTTGATCTTCGAGTTTTATTATCAATCACTTTGGATCCAACATCATTGACGGTAACTGAATTACTTGCTACTGTAGTGAAAGAATTGTCGTTAATTGGTTTACGTTGTCTTTTACGGTATACTACTATACGTTTAGGATTGTTTGATTCAACTTTAGTCGTATGTTCATCTTCAATCACTCGACGATTTAAATTAGGTCTTCTTCTTTGACCAAATTGATTATTAAGAACAATTATTCTTTGTCTTTGTCGTCTACGATGAATATTGTTTTTTTGATTACTCAAAGTAGTTTGAGGAATTTGCGAAGATAATAAAATTGAGGAAGGAACTGTTGTTGTACTCGTGGTAAAGATTTTTGTTTGTTGAACATTTCGATCAGATTTAGAAACAATTTTATCATCGACATCTATTAATTTTTCTTGGATTGTTGTACCTATGTCAAATTCATCTAAAATACCATTTTTATTTGGTCCAATCATCGTTGTTATTTCCATATTATCCCACCTTGTAGATTCTATTTCTTTTCTTGCTGTAATCGTTTCAAAGGTTGCTACAGTATTTGGTGTTGTTAAATCCAATTTTGTTGTTGTTGTTTCTGAAGTATCATCAGATATTACAATATTTTGATCAGAAACAACAGCGTTGATTTTACTTTGATCATTCGTTAATTTTGTTGATGAAACATTATCGAGTTCATTTTCTTCTTGATTATTGTCAATTGCAATTTCAGGTGTATTTAAAGTATTTAACACTGGAGTAATTGTCTCTGGAATTGTTATATCAAATTTAGTATTACCAGATTCAGTTGATACAGTGTAATCTGTTGGTATTGTTTTAGTTTCTGAATTTGTATTCAATTCATTAGTTGTATCTGCTATTAAATTTGTATGAGATCTATACAATGGAGTTGTAACATCACTATACCCAATTGTTCTTCTTCCTGACGTAGATAAATCATTTTTAACAATAAACAAATTCCCATCATTTTGTGTTACATCCTGGCTAATATTTGTTGTCATTATTAATGGTGTTGTTTGTTCCAATTTAGTAAAAACACTTGAATACTCTGAATATTGTTTATCCGAATCATCAAATGTTGTTCTACTTGTAATTGAATTATCTTCAGATAAATCATCAGTCATTAAAATATTATCTTGTTCATTTATCATCTTCGATAGAATCGTTTCATTATTTGTTATTACAGGATCAGTTTTTTCCATTAACATTTGTGTCGTTGGATTAATCATGGTGGTAATTTCGATATCCCCTTTAGTCACATAAAAGCCTCGAGTTATTGTTTTGGGTGTTGTAATTATGATTGGTGTACCCCTCATAGTTGTCGGTTTTAATGAAGATGCAGCATGATCGATTCTAGTTTTTCTTTTTCTTTCTATTGAAGATTTATCATCAATGTCATTGTCCTGTTCCTCATTTTCCTTAAAAATGTCAGTAAGTTCATGATTGAAGGAATTCTTCTGAACATTGTCAATCGATTCGTACAAATTTGTTTTGATCGTTTTAACGTTTGATTTAATTTGATCATTTTCTACATTCTGCAGATCATGTTGCACATTTTGATCAAGTGTAAGAAGTAAATTTAATAATATCGAAGAAGGTGTTGTCGTATAATCGTATGTTTGATAACCAATGAGTTCCTTTAAGGTTGGTAGCCTTGGCGTATCCGAGTTGGCAACCTGAAAAATCAGAAGGCAGCGTGAACCTTTTAATTGAATTTTTGATCCTTGCCAAGGTCACCTTTTTCTCTTTCTCTTTCTCCTTCCTTCTCTCTCTTTTTTTTTTTAGAGTCCTTCGGTTATTTCTTTTTTTTTTATGTTAATTTATTAAATTAATTGTTTGTTGTATCAGTCGGGAAGGAAAAGAGAAAGAATACAAAGAAAGGAATTGGTCATTGATTTTTTTGTTTTCATGAGGATGTTTCATTTGCTTCAGGATAAATGCACATGACGATGAATCCTGGGAATCCGTCTAATGTTCCCCGATTTTATTGAATAAAATATTTAGATGAATTTTTTATTCAATCGTTCTAATCAATTCTAGGGAATCCGTCTAATGTTCCCTAATTGCATTGTTATGGGGGATGAATTTTTCAAATGAAAATGTTTCTCTCAGATTACTGTTTTGTTTTTCATTTTCTCTTACGTATAATTATCATGATTAATGTTGATAATGTATTTAGTTAAAATAATAGTCGCTTGGATTATGATATAATGTAAATATAATTAAATACTGTAATACTTCAGTCTGCATTAACTTTTACGAAGAACGAATGATAAATTGAAAATTAGTTAAATGTATTTATTAATTGATTATTTTTTATTATTTAATTTATATCGAATCGTGTCTTCGTTAATGGATTATTAATAATAACAACAATAAATCCAATTAATGTTCCTTAACTCCAGCAATGAGATTGCTGAAGACTGATTCGATCGGGATAGTTGATGATTCGTGTGATTCCGTTGTAAATCGTCCATTTGCACGATAAACAAATTCACTTTCTATCGGAAGAGTCGATGCTTCAACTGCAGGACGAATTTCATTGATGGAATCATCAATTGTTGTAATCGTTTGATCATTCGTTGACTCAGTCATCAACATTTTTAACGATTGCGTCGTTGAAGGATAATCAACGTTTTTGTTGATCACATTTTGAACGGGTATTCTCGTAGTTGCTGTTAAAGATGAATATTTAGTTTTGATTAATATTTTTTGTCTTTCTGTAGTCCCAGATTCAGCAATGGAAGTTACCAATCTGGTAACCAATGGTTTGTTTGATGGCGTTGTTGTTCGTTCAGAATCAACGAAATTTTGTAACTCAGAATTATCATCAGTTTTATATTTCGTTGTATATTCTTCATCTTCATCAGCCCGTTGTGGAGTTGTTGTCCTTAAAGATTGTTGTTTCCTATGAAAAGCATCAGCAGCGTAATCAAATTTCTTAGCAGGTATGAGCGTTTCCGTAACTGGAACTTCAACCGGTGTTATTGGACGTTTCGTTTGATAACGAGATCTCAAACTTGACGTTGAATATTCAAAATAGGAAGGTGTTGTTTCCGTTTCTTTATTAATTCTATCCTTCTGAAGTTTTTCTTCGTAATTTCGATAACGTGCTCTTGCTTGACGATAACCACTGAATTTCAACTTTGCTGCAGTTTCCTTGGTTTCCGGATTTTCTTCCGTTTCTTCCGGTGAAGAATCATCTATGGGATACCATCGTTTACTTGACGATACTCTTTCCGTAGTTGATGTCTTTTCTTCTTGAACGTTGTCCAAATTTTTAATGGAACTTGGAACTTTGTATGCTCTTCGTGATTCTGGTTTACGATTGATCGTCACGTATCGAAATTTATTCACATTACCAGCTATCTTACTATCATCCTTTTCAGATTCCTCAGGTTCTTTTGGACCTGTTGTTGGATATATTGTTGTAATTGATGGTTCGGTTGTTAAATACGTGTTTTTAATTTGATCAGAAGGTGGTGATGATCTTTGATTGGCTAATCTTTCAGCAGGTATCGTATAATGTTTCCAAAATTCTAAAGATTCGTTCTCAATCGATGCACTGCTTATGATATCCTTCGTAGTAGTATCATCAACATCATCATCCTCTTGTTCCTCTTCATCTTCCGTTTCATTATTATCATCATTGTTAATTTCCAAACTTTCTGTAGTTCTCGTAGTCGATGAAACAGGTCGACGACGAATGAACAAACTCTTCCTACGTTTAGAAAGTTGATTAACGTCAATCTCGTTTTTCTCAGTCGTTGATAACTCACGATTGTATGGTCTTGAAATTAAAGCATATCTGCTGTTCGGTGTTTCAGGTAACAATATTGGACGTTTGCGAACAAATTTTTTTCTCACATATCTTGTTTCAGAAGAAGATGATTTGCTATAAACTTGAGACTCATCCAAATTTCGTGAGATGACTGGTGTAGTCGTTTGAATAGTTGCTGTTACATTTTCTGTAGCTAAACGAGTTTCTTCTGGATCGTATGTGTTATCTACATAAGTGCTTGGTGGTGTTACAGTTGCTTCTGTTGTAATTACAGTTGAATATGGATCTTCATTTTCAGGAATCGTTGATTCTGCAGTTGACGTTGAAGTTTCAGTAATCGTTTCATCCATTATTGTTGCTTGAGTTATCGTTGGATTGGAAATAAAATTATCATCTTTTGTACTTTCTGTTGTCATAGTTGAAGTTTCTAAATTATTATCCGATGATCGATCGGTCAAAGTATAATCAATCGTGTTTGGAAACTCGGTAGCAAATGTGGAAAGACTTTCAGTTACGTTATCAGATTCTTCTATTTCTTCTGACTGTAATTCTGTAGAAATTTGATCAGTCATATTATCCGATTGGAAAATGGTCATTTCTGAAGATACTTCTGAACGGGATGAACTGAATTCATCTTCTTGAGAAGATGAAGTTTCAAAAGATGCTGTGGAAGATTTGCCATTTAATAATCTTATGCGTTTCAATACTTTTCGTCTACGATTAATTTGATGTTTCGTGTTTTCTTCAATTTGTATAGCTGTAGTTGAAGTATTATTGTTACTGTCAATCGTTACAGGTCTTCTCCTAAGAATAACTTTTTTTCTTCTTTGATTGTTAAGCTTTCTTTCTGACGAATCGATCGTATCCAAATTCGTTTCGTTTATATTTGTTTCCATGTTTTTGTAACTCGTTGGAGAAATCGATTGAATAAGAATATTTGGTGTGGTATACATCATTTCCGGATTTAAACTGGTCTCGTAAGAGACGTTACTATCTGTAGAGATAGTATTACTTTCAGTTGTGGATTCTGTAATGTAATAAGTTGACGCAATCGTATCAAATTCTGGTCCTGGTTGAACGCTCGTGTTACTTTCTTCGATTTCCGTAATACTTGGCGTTGATGACACATCGAAATCATCAGTTACGGTATTGGTTGTATCATTGTCAGTAATTTGAACGGTACTCAATGAACTATCAGTTGTACTTTGTTCAATATCTTTAATAGTTGTCGTCATAATTGGTGTTGTAGTCGTAGTCGTTGTTGTTGTTGTTGTTGTTGTTGCTGCTGCTGTCGTTGTTGTTGTGACGTTGACAGGAACCGATATTTTTTCATTATTTTCCGTTGATGCGTTAATCTTTTGAGTTACTTGTTCAGTATCCACGTAATTCCTCTTATTAGGATTCCTCGTTCTACCGTATAATTCTTTATTAATGCTAGGTGGTGATTGTTTGAAAACTCTAATGTTAGTTATTTTCTCATTGTCATCCTTATCCAAATTGACATCTGATTTAGAACGAAACTTTTTACTTCTGCTATTATATCCTTGAGTAATCCTAACGATTGGACTGTCTTCGAGTTCGTTAGATTTGGTTATTTCCGTAGTTGTTGATTGTACGGAAGGACGACGATATCTTCTTCTTGGATTACTATTTTCAATGATTGTTTTAATTGTAGTAGTACTTGGGGATTCTGTCGTACGACTTCGTCTACGGGATATGGTATTTTTCGATATGTCTTCGTTAATAGGACTATTCGTCGATGAATTATATCTATTAATTCCTTTACGTTTGTTATTAGACCTTGATCTATTCGTACTAGTTATTTCTCTCGTTTTGTTGAACGTTTCTTCGTTAGTTGGTGGATTTTCTAATTGTTCTTGTTCATTAATCCGTTTATTGTCGGTAATACGAGTTGTTGAGAAATCCTGTCTTGTTCTTAATCGACCTCTTCCTATCAGAAACGAGCTCGATCGGGTCGAATTTCGCGACGTCGTTATACTCACCTTAGATCTAGAATGATCGTTCGATGACGGCGCTAGTGTCGACGTTAATGGCGGCACTAATGGCGGCGCTAATGGCGTCGTTGTTACGTCAGCAGTCACACTACCCAATCTTCTCCTAGTAAATCCGAATGGTCGTGGTTGCGATACCGTTGCTATTATCCTGGTTGTTGACAATAATGATGGTGTACCTGGACTTGGACTCGCTGGTGCTGTAGTCAAAAGGATTTCCGTAGCTGATTCTTCGACGAGTTTAACAGGTGAATCGGTCGTTGTTGTTGAAGGTATCAAATTATTGTTGTTATTGAGATTGTATGCTATCGATGTTTCTTCGACAGGATTTATCTTGATGCTTGTAGCTTCGTTACTCGTACTTGTACTCGTTGATAATGATGATGATGAAGATAATGATGAAGATGATGATGATGATGATGATGAATAAATGGATGTCACTGATACTGAGGGTAAAGTGGACTCTGTCGTAGTTGATGCTTCTGTTGTTGTCGTTGATGTTATCGTTGAAAGTATCTTAGGTGTTGTAGAAGTAGTAGTAACATCTTCAATTTTATCAATTTTATTTTTAACAATTGATCCCTCTGTCGTTATCTCATCGATCCTAGAATTATCATTGGTATCAGCCAAATTTTTTTGAGTTGTACTTCGGAAACGTTGTATGTTGATATATCTGTAACACATTTATAAACACATTTACAAGATTTCTTACTTTAGGAATAATAATTTAACGTTATTATTGAAACGATTGTTTATTAGAAACCTAGATTTGGTAGTTGCCGTGTTAATTTCATGATGATCAGTTTGTCGCGTAGTTCCTTCCAAATCCAATTGTTCCGATGATTCCTCACCATTCTTATTACCTTCCGTATTCCTAAAGTTTTTACTTCAATCAGATTATCTTGAAATATTCCAATTAATCGACTATGATTTATATAATATAGTATTTTACAATTATTACCTGTATCTCGTACGGGTGCGGAATGGTTTTGAATTAGGTTCAGATTCCTTATCTTGATTTCTAAAAGAAAGAAATATTTACAACAACAAAAAATGAAATAAAAAATATAGAAACAATTAAGGATAATTTTATGAGCCATGAAAATATTTTCATATTGATTTGTTTGTTTACTTGGTAGACCCGTTAGGACGTCGTCGACGAATCGGAATTTCCTCTTCCGCGTCATCAGCTTTCTCTTCTACGTCATTTTCATTTCTAAAATATTTATATAATATTATTATTATTGTTATTAATTTGTTATTAGCATTATTTCGTTAGACCTACTTGGACGTAGTTGTAGAAAACCTATTGCGTCGAATATTAACATAATTTGGTGTTACACGTTGAGTCGAGGTACTAATTTCTGATGGATTGCTGATAGTTTCATCTTCAGATGAAGCCACATTTGTGTTGTAATCTTCCAATTCGTCATCATCCTCTTCTTCCACATCATCGTCATCATCATCATTATCATCATCATCATTATCATCCAATTGTGGTGCATTAGTTGATGCCCTAAACAAATCAACTTTATTTATATTTTTGTTCCACACAAATTTCAACTTCAAAATAAAACATTGAATTACTTTGGTCTTTCAATTGTAACATATTGCGGTTTTTGTGCTCTCCTAAGACTCTTCACTTCAGGAATTTCATCCAAACCTTCGAATTGTGCTCTACCAGGACCATTTTGGTAATCAAGTTTAGCAGAATAACCAGAAACTAATTTGCTAGCTTGTCGATTCAAAACACGTTCGTATAAAGTTCGACTGATCGTTGCTGGGGTTACAGGATCGTTATTGGACGAGGTACCTGTACTCTTTTGTTGAAGGTGTAATTGTTTTTCTAATTCTTCGATACCACCTATTATAAAAAAAAAATTATTTTATTAAATTATTGATAATTAATTATAATATATTTGTGCAATGGTATAAAATATTACCTGCTTTTCTAATTAAATTAATCAATTCTTTGATAACTTTAGGATCTTCTTCTTCCTCAGCAAGATCACCATTTTTCAAATCTTCTTCTTTTTCAGGTTTTGATGTTGTACTTGTGGTTGTACTTGTTGTACTTGGTTTATTTCTAGTTATGGTTTTATATTGAAGTGGTTTCATGGTTGATGTAATTTTAGGTTTGAATTTTTCTTCTTCTTCTTCTTCCTCCACTTCGTCTTCTTCTTCATTTGAGTTTTTAACTTCTTCTTCTTCTTCTTCTTCTTCATCGTCATAATACTCTTCATCTTCATCATCTTCTTCGGAATCAGATTTACTTGTAGTTGTACGTTGCGTTGTACTGTGCAAATATGTTGTACGACTTGTTGCTGCAGTTATTGGTGCTCTAGTTGTCGTTTCACTTGTTTTTGATTTAGGACAAACCACGTTACGTGGATAATCGCAAGAATCAGCAGCTTTGTTAAATACCAAACCTATATATACAAACAAAATCATTGAAAATAATATCAATTGAAAAGAAACATTTGAAATTGAAGATTTATTTTACCTGCAGGACAAGTAAATGGATAAACAACCAATCCCAAACCAGCACCACCACTGTCCAAACACCAGAAATATTTTTTACATTCTCGTGGATGTGGATAAAATCCTTCATCTTCACATTTAAAATCTAAAAAAAAAAAAAAAAAAACACACACCAATGAACAATTTCAATAAATTGTAATAAAAATGAATGAAGACATTTTGTATGATTTAACCAACCAGTTCCAGGATCAGGTGTAGTTGGTGGTTCAGGTGTTGTCAATTTGTTACTCAAAGATTCAGTAGTTGAACGTTTATCATTGTCATTGTCCTCATTTCTTGCTGGTTTTCTACGTCGACCAGTTGATGATCGATTTCTCGTTTTATTTCTATTTCGTGGTCTTTTTTCTTATCAGTACTTCTGACAACATTACCATTATCATTTTGATTTTCAATGGAAGACGTAAGATCGTAAGATCGTCTTTCAAGTTCTCGATCATCTTCATCTTCATCTTCTTCCTCTTCTTCATTGGTTGATTTAGTTCGTGAAATTGTACGATATTTAGGTTTAGATGTTGTTACCTGTTTTCTTGTGACAGGTGCTGATGTTGTTGTAGTTCTTCTGATATTAGAATTAGTTTTTCTTCGTGAAGAACTGGATGTACTTTGACCTCGTAATTTTTTACGAGAGTCTGATGATTTTGGTTTTTGTGCAACATTACTTCTATTAAATGATGAAAAATATTGTTAAATGTTATTATTATTGTTAATTGTGTGTATTGATTAAAAACAAAACAAAAATTGAAACTTACGTGTCTTCTATTAGAAGAGTTTCTTTACCAGCTTCTATCAAAGGATATGGGCGATCATGACACTTTCCACGGAAATCATCGTTGTCAATTGACCAGAACATCATACCACCTAGATTTCTCTCGTTTATAAAACGAGCTTTCAATCGAACGATATTAACATCGTCGTAACCAACCCATTGATTACCCTTGAAAGCATATGGTCCCATTGCTTTAGGATTAGGGTGCATTACTTCCCAATCATCCGAATTTGTTATACTTTCACAAATCTATAGTCAAAGTATATATAATATTATTTTTTATTATATTATATATATTTGTAATATTATTATTTATTACGAATTGTTTTATTTAATTATAATATTTTATTTTATATATATATTATTATATTAATTAAATATAATATATAAATATAATATAATAATTTGAGTATAAATATATTATTTTATTATATATTATATATTAATTATTATTATATTATAAATATAATAATTTAATTTATACACTATTATATTTATAAAATTTTGCAATTTATTTTATTATTTATTAATTTGTTCATAATACTAACTTCGTAATAAGCTAGATATCCCTTTTCACGTGTATCATCACCTTCAATACCTGGACCATCTGCTGGTGAACCCAAATCTGTTGCATCTTCGTTAAAAAGTGTATACGAACGACCATAAGTTGGTATTCCTAATATTATTTTTTCTGGTGATGCTCCACTTTTTATCAAATGATTGATCGTATAATTCTACGATAGATTAAAAAATAGTTATGAACTTTTGTTGTTGTTTGTTTGAAATTTTGTTTCATATAAATGGGAATTGATAAACATTTCTTACAATTGTTAATTCACTGTCATAATTATATTCATTGTCCTCTTCCAATGGATAAAGTGGTGCATGATGATTTACAGCTGGTTCATAAGCTGAATGATAATCGTACGATAAAAGATTTATAAAATCGAGATATTCATTCAAACGAGGAACATCGTAACCTTTATCAATGTATTCGATACCAGCAGGCACAGCCATTGATAATAATAATCTTGGTCTTCCTGTTTTTTTAGATTCTCTTTCAAATTCTTCGTAAAGTTCCTATTTAAATATTAATTAAACACTTAACATTGTTAATTATCTGTTAAATTTAATGTTTTCTCAAATAGCTTATAAACTTGTGTTTTTTATGTGTGTAGGTGGTACAATTGAAAATATTTGTTATTTGATTACTTACTTGTACAAAATTGGCATAATTATTTTTATCATGAGGTTTACCACCATCCCTAAAAGCCGGATATTCCCAATCGAGATCAAGGCCATCGAAATGATTTTGTCGAAGAAATTTAATCGAATTTTTAACTAATTCTTTTCTTCTTGCAGGATCGGCAAGCATTGGTGAAAATCTACTCGAACCTTCGTTCCAACCACCGATCGCTAACATTGTCTTTAAATTTTTATTATACGTTTTCAATCCCGTAAATTTAGCATAACCACCTGCATCATAATTTCATCCATTATTTCAATAATTTGTAATGAGAAAAAAATAATCATATCGAACGAAAATTATACCTTTCTCGATATCTTGGTATTTATCGAAAGGTTTCAATGCATTGTCCTTGGTAAAACCGCCGAAAGCATAAATCAAATGGGTGCATAAATATGGATTTATGTTTTGTGGTGAAAATTTTGCCGTTCCCGGTCGATATATCGACCAATTAGTATAATAACAGACGATTTTTTTCTCTGCCATACCTAAATAAAAATTCAAATTTAAAAATAATATAAAAACAAAAAAAAAAGCATCTGTGCAGATCACACAAGTTATGTTAGAAGTGAAACCTTCGAATAAACAAGTTTCGAGGATAATTTATTATATAATATTATTATAATATTATTTGTACTTTTAATTTTTAATTATTTATTTAATTATTAATTTAATAAGTGTAAAAATGCGCGCCTGTTCGTATACAACCCTCCAGACACACTTTGAAAATGTTGCTTGCAAGCGACATCTACTGGAACGGAATTTTTTTCCAGTCAAAACTGTTCATACACGTACGTATGACGGGTTGCCTATCTTTCGGGCAGAAAAAAATTTCGTCCCAGTTTGAGCAGCATTTTCAATGTATGTCTGGAGAGTTGCATTCATACAGGCGCGTATTTTCACAATTATTAAATAAATAATTAGAAAAAAGTACAAAATAATATTATATAATAAATTATCCTACTCCTGATAACTATGCACTCGTCTCATTCTTTCGAAACTTGATTTATTAAAGGTTTCACTTCTGACTTGTGTGATCTGCACACATATTTTTCTTTACTTGTTTCTTTTTTTATAGATACGCACGAAGAATTTCGTATGTTTTTTTTTATTTGCAAGCATGCACGTAAGTTTGAGAATAATTTAACGATAAATAAATGGTATCTCTGACAAACATTCAAACATTCCACGTAAGAAATAGTCAGATCGTGACGTACCGATCTTTTACCTACAAATACAATATCCTGTACACATATGTGAATGCATGTGTAGGATAAATACGAACGGGGAACGCGTAAATGGTTTAGAGAAAACAGCCCAGAGAGAAATTCAAACGTGATTGAACTTTCATTCGTTTCTTCTCTCGAAACGTTTTAAACATCAATGTACTCTAAAACATAGATTCTTGAATCTTTATAGTTTGTCTTTTTCAAAATTTCACTCGTTAATTATCAATTTAATTATGGTTATAAATTTATATGTGAATAAAAGGTATAGATGAAAGATCAAATATTTGAAATATTTGAACATTTCAAATACACGTGTAATATTTAACATTTAATATTAATATTAATTAATACATTTAATATTATTTTTTCATATATCCCTAGTTTTTGTTTTCAATTTACTAGAATATAACTTCAAATAAATTATCATAAATATAAAAATAAACAAAAAAAAAAATAAAAATAAGAAACTTCCTTTCCAATTTTCTTTTCAAATTTATCTCTGAATAAATTACTCCTATTTTGTTCATTATTGTTTTTAAAAATGTATTAGCAAATATTTAAAGAATGTCAAACCACTTGTCAATAATATCTGAAGTATGGTATTATGCTCTATTAAATTAATACTATTACACCAGGAACGTAGTATGGTGTTAAATCACATAAGACTAACATAACTAATCATAAGTATACTTAATATAGTGGGTGTGTTCAGTGAAAGAGAATCTCGAGTGGTTTTATATTGAACTATATATATGTATATATACCTATATACATTGTATATATCTTTTCAAAGCATCTAACCTAACTGGAAATGTTGAAAATATTTTCAAAGGTGTTCAACATTCTTCCTTTTACTCTTTGGTCTTACGTATTCAATTTACAACAGGTATAGAAAACATATGGATACATTTTAACACAACGAGAAATCATTGACTGACCTCCCCCTTCTCAACCTGACCCACATAACCACTGGTCAGGGTCACCCCTATCGGTTATCGACTTCTTCTTCTTCTTATTATTATTATTATTATACCATTAATATTTCTATTGTTTTTGTTTTGTTTTCTCAACGTCATTATTTATAAATCAGTGAAAATTCGAATCAATTTCATTTACATTTAGTGTTCATCGATATAACTCTATTTTAATTAATCTAATTTATTGTCTTTCTTCTTTTTTAATATTTCCTTTATTTTTTTTTGTATTTTTATTTATTTTTGTTAAATTCAATTTATATCTAAAGTTTGTAATTTAAAATATACATATATATATATGTAATAGAATTTGAAGTAATTAAAAGTATTTTAGATTTACTTAAGTAATCTGAAATAAATTATACCATAAATATAAAATAACAAAAAATAAATAAAAAGCATTACAAATTGTAAATGCTTATAAGTTTTTTTAATTTTGGTTAACGTGGTTTCTTTTAATATAAAATTAATTTTTTATTTTACTAGAGTAATCGAAAAAATAAATTAAACCATAAATATAAAATAACAAAACATAAAATACTTCCTTTTCTAAAATTAATTTTGTATTTTAATTGTAATTTAAAAAAATTTAAAAAAACGTATTTATATAATCCTTTTAATATTTTTTTTCTATATTTCAAATTGTAAAAATGCTTATATGTTTTTTTTTAATTTTGGTTAAATTGGTTTGTTTCAATATAAAATTATATTTGTATTTTACTAGAGTAATGTAAAATAAATTATACCATAAATATAAAATAACAAAAAATAAAATACTTCTCTTTCTAAAATTAATTTTGTATTATAATTGATTTTAAAAAAGTTTAAAAAAAGGTATTTATATAATCCTTTGACATTTTTTTTATATTTCAAATTGTAAAAATGCTTATATGTTTTTTTTTAAATTTTGGTTAAATTGGTTTCTTTTAATATAAAATTAATTTTGTATTTTATTAGAGTAATCTAATAAGTAAATTATACCATAAATATAAAATAACAAAAAATAAAATACTTCCCTTTCTAAAATTAATTTTGTATTTTAATGATAATTTAAAAATTTTTAAAAAGATATTTATAAGGCTTTTAATATATATTTTTTTTAATTTCAAATTGTAAATGCTTATATGTTTTTTTTAATTTTGGTTAAATTGGTTTGTTTTAATAAAAAATTAATTTTTTATTTAACTAGACTAATCTAAAAAATAAATTATACCATAAATATAAACTAACAAAACATAAAATACTTCTTTTTCTAAAATTAATTTTGTATTTTAATTATAATTTAAAAAAATTTAAAAAAACGTATTTATATAATCCTTTTAATATTTTTTTTCTATATTTCAAATTGTAAAAATGCTTATATGTTTCTTTTTTAATTTTGGTTAAATTGATTTCTTTTAATATAAAATTAATTTTGTATTTTACTAGAGTAATCGAAAAAATAAATTATACCATAAATATAAAATAACAAAAAAAAAATAAAAAAAAAAACTTCCCTTCCAAGTGAAGAAAGTTTTCATATTTAAAACGTATGAACAATTTAATGAAAGTTTTTGTTAAAGTATTAAATAACATCGAACCATTAGGTGCTTACATGTACGTTTGATAAATTTGATACACTTTTAGTAATAAATAACGAGTTAACGTTTATTTCCCGATTCTTTAATGAACACGTTTGTAAAATCATATGAAAAAAAAAATATATATATATATATATAAAAAAGACATACACATACATACGCACAGATCATTATACAAATAAAATTTACGAGCACGATTTTTCTTCTTCTTTTCCTTTCTTTCATTATATATTCTTTTTTCTTTTTCCACGCTCAATGAGTCTGACTATCACCGGTGTACTTGTATCACTTTGTGTTACGTCTATCAGAATTCTACCGTAACTCCTTTCTTAGAAAAAAAAGAAAAAAACATAACCAATTGCACTATGTTACGCCCTTTTACGTACTTTTCCACGACATTTTCACTTTGTAATTTGATGAACGAGGAAATAGAGTTCTATTTTGTCTAATCAAAAGCATATTAGCTATTATTATTATTATTATTATTATTATTATTTTAATAAATATCTTCTTTCAATTGATATATTATATTTTAAATACATAAAAGATTCAATTGTAATAATAATAATAATAATTATAATAATACTTTAAAAGAAAAGTATCACACATTTAACATAATTTTTAATTTAAAATTATCTTAGGATTAATCGTAAACATAAATAATCCAAAATACACATATGACACATATGCACATTATTTAATAAAAATAAAAATAAATAAATAAAAAATTTCTTTGTAATAATGATAATAATAATTATAATTATAATTTAAAAGAAAAGTATCATTTATCATATAACATTTAATTTAAAATTAATCTTAATCTTCTTAACATAAATAATCCAAAACATACATATGACACATATGCACATTATTTAATAAAAATAAAAATAAATAAATAAAAAATTTCTTTGTAATAATGATAATAATAATTATAATTATAATTTAAAAGAAAAGTATCATTTATCATATAACATTTAATTTAAAATTAATCTTAATCTTCTAAACATAAATAATCCAAAACATACATATGACACATATGCACATTATTTAATAAAAATAAAAATAAATAAATAAAAAATTTAATTATAATAATCATATAATTTTTAATTTAAAATTTATTTGCACATTATTCGATACAAATAGAAAAAAAAAAATTCAATAAAAGATTCAACTGTAAAATAATATAATTATAATAATAATCCAAATAAAATAATAAAACAAAAATATTATTTAACTAAATAATTGAACTCTAATTTAACTAATAAAATAAAAAAGTATCATTTATCGTATAATTTTTAATTTAAAATTTATCTTAATCTTTAATATAAATAATTCAAAACAAACATATGCACATTATTTCATACAAACAAACAAAACAAACAAACGATAATTATATTGCTAATAATAATAATAATAATAATAATAATAATAATAATAATAATTAAAAAGGAAAGTATGTGTTTCGTAATAATTTTGAATCGAAAGTATTTTCTAATAGCACACGTAAGCACACTCTAACAAAACACATATACACATTAGTTTTATTTTCTATGTGATTACACGTATATATATATATATATATATATATATCTAATAGTTATATGTATTTAAGTAGATGGAATTATGTCGATGAGATCAATAAAGATAACAAACAACAGTGAATCACACGTGTCTTGTGTTTAATGCTAATCAGTAAGCTTTGATTTTCACTTTAGCAAAGATTAGAATTGTGAAATGGACTTACCATCCTGAATGGTACCAAGGACAGCAATGGCAACCAAGAAGAACAACGTTCGTATCTGCTGAAACGGAAGAACGTTGCATTGCATTAATAATTCGTCGTCGTCATCCGTTAGTAAATTGTGTTTTGAATTTAATGACCTAACGGTATATACTTCATTTTTTTTTTTTTTTTTTTTTTTTTTTTTTTTTTAATTAATGTTAGTTCATTCACACGAACGTTTATGACGAATGAACTGCGATTAGTGAACTTACGATGAATGATTCAAAGAACTAAATGTTGAACGTTTTATTATGAATGAAATGTAAGATTCTTACGAAAACATTTAATCACACAGAGTATTTGAAAATGAAATTTGAAGTATAGTCGTTCAGGACAATTTATCATTGTAATGTTTTTTTTTCTTTTTCTTAACAATCTGGTAAATAATATAACTCTTTAATTTTTCGTAATAATCGACGTAACATCTTGGATTTAGAAATTCAGGAAGAATAATTTACATTTATTAGTATTCGTAATTGAATTATTCTTTTTTCTACTTTCTTTATTTATTTAGTTGTTGCAGTTAACGTACTTATTTTTATACACGGTTAATTTATTTCTAATCTTTATTATAGCAGTCACGAAAGTACCACTCGAATTTATGTTTATCTTTAAATAACTTCATAATGTGTAATATACTCATGTTGCATATTATATTGCGAAAACGTTCACTTCTACATTTTATTATATCGCGAAGACGTTGTCCTTGCATTTTCATTCCTAACTAATGTCCTGATTATACCAGCAAGTAGATATTTCAAAATGTTTAAAATATATCTAATAAATCTATCAATGATATATTATTTAAACAATAATCTTTAATTAATGATATAGTTAATAGATGCATAACTGATGATGGTTGCAATTTTGATAGTAAAATCAAATCACGTCTTATATAATTTTATATTTATATTATATTTTTATTATTTTAATATAATTTATATAATATAATATTATATCACAAACACACACACACACACACATTTATTTTATTTTTTTATAATTTTAATATAATTTATATTATATTATATAATTTTAATATAATTTTATATTAATATTATTTTTATTATTTTAATATAATTTATATTTTGTATTTTTATTATACTATATAATTTTATATTTATATTATTATTATAATTTTAATATAATTTATATTATATTATATAATTTTATAATTCTATTATTTTTAGTATTTTAATATAATTTCTATATTGTATTTTTATTATATTATATAATTTTATATTTATATTATTTTTATTATTTTAATATAATTTCTATATTGTATTTTTATTTTATTATATAATTTTATATTTATATTATTTTTATTATTTTAATATAATTTATATATTGTATTTTTATTATATTATATAATTTTATATTTATATTATTATTATAATTTTAATATAATTTATATTTTGTATTTTTATTATATTATATTATATAATTTTATATTTATATTATTATTATAATTTTAATATAATTTATATATTGTATTTTTATTATCTTATATAACTTTATATTTTTATATTATTTTCAAATAGGGGTCCTTGCAAAGATCTAAAATCACCTAGTTAAAAGTCAAGTATTAATTAAACGCATACAAACAAAATAAACAAAATAGAAAAACATTAAAATGTACGATAAAAAGTATCGATAGAACGAAACACCTGTAAAATTTGTTGGAGGTCAAATGCATGTATTTATTATCCTTCCAAATGTAATGACACGGTCAAAGGATAAACGTATTGCGACAAATTCTAGGTCTCTTGTTAACACACTGGTGTGCCACTCCTCGTTATGTAACTTGTGTAAAGAGAAAGCAAGAAGAAAGAGTGCCATTCCAAGAGACGACTTTCTCGTACGAGTTTTCGAGTTTTTCAAGTATTTGTTCACATATATATATATATACATATACATATATATATATATATGTGTGTTAGTATATGTTCGTATGAACGCTTTCATGCGTATACACGTTTATGTTGTTGGTTAGTAGTTACGCTATAACGTTATGTATTAACGTAACGTTTCATTCCTATACGTGATAACTGTTTAATATTGTGTGAGTTTGAAAGGTAAATGAGCCGGCCATGAATTCCAGGTGAACCTGACAAAAGAGATCTTTTTTTTCCCATTTTCCAGGACGACATTATTGTCGTTAAATATCTAATCAAAATGTTTAATTTTATTTAACATTCAATTTCAACGAGACAATGATCTATTACAACGTTAAAACAGTTTGACTATAATTGTTCTAATCTTGGTTATCAATTATTAATATTAACAATTTTTTTTTCTTACTTTTAATTAAATGAATTAATTTTTCAGAAATATTCACCCTACGAACTTATCAGATCAAGTAGACGCGTACTGTGCGAAAATTCAAAGTCAATTATTTCGAAAACAAAGCTTCAAGTGAACTATTTTTATTCTATATTTTTGATTTATTGTTTTTTTTTTTGTAGAATTAACCCCTTTTCGCTTGTACCACCAGTTACCGACCACCCTGTATAATAATATATTAATATATATTATTTTTAATATAATATATGTATAATATATATTATAATAACTATATATAGTTATTATAATTATATATATTATATATATAATATAATATATGTATATATATTACATTACTATATATTATTAATATAATATATTATAATTAATTCGTATTAATATTAAAATAATTGTAATAATATATTATTCTTATATTATTAATATAATATT
This sequence comes from Polistes dominula, assembly GCF_049000335.1. Taxonomy (NCBI): domain Eukaryota; kingdom Metazoa; phylum Arthropoda; class Insecta; order Hymenoptera; family Vespidae; genus Polistes; species Polistes dominula. Next base: position 1,878,010 of record NW_028300916.1, on the reverse strand, counting down.
TCATAATATTATATTTAGTAATATTAAATTATAATTATGTTTTAATAATAATTTAACAATATATATAATATAATAATATATTTATAATATATAAATAATATAATAAATATTATATTATAAATTATTAATAAAATATAATATAATATAAATATAAATTATATATTTACACTTATATTATAATATTATTATTTTAATCTAATAAATAATATAATTCAATATCAAAACTAGAATATTAACTGGTTTTACATTAAAACAAAATGAAATTTAACAAACAACAAAATTTACGATTCCTGTATTGGATTGTATAATATATATATATATATATATATATATATATATATATATATATATATATATATATATATATATGTGTGTGTGTGTATACAGGTGTGATAAGTATGAAAAATATTAAACAAGTTGCAACTTTCCTTGTTTATTCTATCAATTTATTTTCTAATTATTTCTTCAGTTTTTATTTATTCTTTTTATTTTTATAAAACGATACGGATCTCATGTCAGACAGAAATTAACAGACACCGGTAATCGTTAATAATCTTTTATAATAGCATGATCAAATACGTTGTATTTACACGTATACACAGAAATGCATACAAACTTATATTGAAAGTAGAGAAACGTTGAGAGCTTTAAATGCAGGGTAAGTGAAGTCAAAAGATTCAATGTACCCTCTTAAATGTCAAATAACTTTCTATAGAATTCTCAATAGAGAGTAAAATATCTAGTAGAATTTGATTCTAAGTATTAGGTCGAGTCATAAATAACTTCCGTTTTTTATGAGACAAAGAATGGAGGTTTCTGCGACTGATAAGTACAAGACACCTTTCATGGAGTTTTTTTTTGCACTATTTGCAATTGTTCAACGTATCTATTGGATTTTGTTCCAATATTACCTTTAAAAGGTTCATCAAAGTCGGAAATACGTCCTGCATTCGGTTCATCTTTTAAGATCGTATCTCCAGAACGGAATTTTACAAACCAATTTCTGACTGTCCTATTAGTTATCAGTTCTGCACTGTATACGCTGTATATTTTTTCAGTTGCCACTTTAGTGTTATTGCCTTGTTTCAATTCCTAAAGCATTACATGTCGAATATGCACTTTTTACTATTCATTTCAGTGGTTAAGAAAAACGGTTAAATGTAACATTGACTGCATAAAAAAGTTAATAGAAGACTAACTGAATCCTCATCTATGTAGTGATATTGAAAATCCGTTTGTTTCGGTGACTTATAGTTGGTAAATACGAAAAATAGATTCTACATAAGCCGCATCGGAAGTTACTTATGACTCGACCTAATTAAATTAAACTAAACTAAAATAAAACTAAATAAAACTAAAATACTAAGTATAAACTAAAATAAAACTAAATAAAACTAAAATACTAAGTATAAACTAAAATAAAGCTAAATAAAACTAAAATACTAAGTTTTAACTAAAATAAAACTGAAATACTAAGTTTAAACTAAAATAAAACTAAAATACTAAGTTTTAACTAAAATAAAACTAAAATACTAAGTTTTAACTAAAATAAAATTAAATAAAACTAAAATACTAAGTTTAAACTAAAATAAAACTAAAATACTAAGTTTAAACTAAAATAAAACTAAAATACTAAGTTTTAATTAAAATAAAACTAAAATACTAAGTTTTAACTAAAATAATACTAAATAAAACTAAATTACTAAGTATTAATACTAAAATATTTAATAATAAAACTAAATAAAAAATACTAAAATACTAATCAAACTAAAAACTAAATAAACCTAAATAAAACTAAAACTAAACAATTTGTTATTATTATATGATACTACGACATTATTATAATATATGGGATATATGTATTTTCATTTCAAAAAGTTTCATAACCAAAACGGAAGTTATACTTTCGTTTGATTATTTTCCTCTATTCGTGATTGATATATGGGGGGAGGGAAACATTATTATGTTATTATTAAGGTTTAATAATCGTAAAAGTATCATCGATTTAAATTTCTTTATATTCTTCCTTTTCTCTCCTTTTTTCTTTTTCTTTTTTCTTTTTTTTTTTTCTTTCTTTTATTTCTTCCGTGAATTTGGCTTTCTTTCATTCTAAGCAAAAGTAAAAGTTCTCTCCTATCTCTTTTCCGTTCTTTTTTTTTTCCTCTTTCTTTTTTTTTCTCCTTGAACGTCACGAATGACATTTCAATGGTAAATCGACATCATCGATATAAACATAGAAGGATGATTTCACTCATAATTTGAAACCCGTTAAAAGATACCGTTGTTGGTATGAAAATATATTCAACATTTACAATTTTTTACGAAATATTTTTTTTTCTTTTCAACGAGTATCGTAAAATAAATAAAAAAAACATTAACGTTCGATAATATATATTTTTTTTTAATTTTATTTAATTGTTTTTTTGACTAGTATGGATCTTAGAAAATATTTCAATAAATTAACGTTCGATGATTATTTTATTTTTATTGATTTATTTATTTGTTTTTTTGACTAGCATGGATCTTAGAAAATATTTAAATATATTAATGTCCAATAATATTTTTATTTTTATTAATTCAGTTGTTTTTTTGACTAGTATGGATCTTAGAAAATATTTAAATAAATTAACGTTCAATAATATTTTTTTATTAATTCTATTTAGTTGTTTTTTTGACTAGCATGGATCTTAGAAAATATTTCAATAAATTAACGTTCAAAAATATATTTTTTTATTAATTCTAATTAGTTGTTTTTTTGACTAGCATGGATCTTAGAAAATATTTCAATAAATTAACGTTCAATAATATATTTATTTTTATTGATTTATTTAGTTGTTTTTTTTTTGACTAGTATATAAATCTTCGAAAATTTTAAATGGACCAGAAAAATAATGTCGCTATTTAACCTCAAAATTCAAACAAATAAATTTTTCAAACAAATTTTTATTATTAATTAATAATTAAATTAATTAATCACATTATCAACAACCTTCTTCTATCTGGTATGCAAATTTTGAATATCGTAAAAATAAAAATCAACAATCAATTTTTTGATTAAAAATATTAGAAACAATTTGACATGCGTAGTAACGACCATTACTTTACAGTCCCTCTAATATTTAAATAAATCCTAATTAATATAAAAATGAAACAAACAAGTAATTAAATAGGATGAACCCAAAAAGATACCACATTGATATATGTGTGTGTGTGTATTTGTTTAAAAATAAGAAAAAAAATAGATGTTAAAGAATGGAACAATGGTGTTTCATCCTCATTAACATAATACGAAAGCAACCCTATTAACCTTTCAAGCTGGTTCCTGGTATTCTTGAAGAGAACCAGATTTTATATTTCAAGGTCTACACTCTCATCCTTGGTGAATGTTTCAAATGTTAAAAAACAACCTAAGCGAATATATTTATTTTGCTGTTTATTTATGCAGACAACGTTAGGGAGGTTGGTCCTTTGTTTTTATTAAACATTCCTTTTCTTCTTTCTTCACAATATATTTTTACATAAATACAAATTATCATTTTGATTTAATTTAATACATGAGTCATTGAAAAATTGAGAAATTAAATTTTTTCATAAATATAATTTATCATTTTTCATTTAATTTAATACATGAGTCATTGAACAATTGAGATATTAAATTTGTATTGTGTTTGATTTATTTCATTTGATCAAAAAAAGTATGGTAAACAAAACCAAAAATAATTACAGTACTTTCAATAATATAATTTTAGAACTTTCATCTTTGTGATATTTGAAAAAGATAGAATTTGAATTTTATAAAATATTATCTTTAAAAAATAATCAAAAAGAATATTATTTATTTAATTAAAATTAACACACACAGACAGAAAAAAAAATCAGAAAATATCTAAAAATGTATAATAATAATAATTACGTGGTTATTTTGTGTATAATAAAAATATATTTAACATAATAAAAATATTAATATAATACAAAATATATATAATATACATAAAATACAAATTTATTAAATTTAATACATGATTCATTGAAAAATTGAGATATTAAATTTGTATTGTGTTTGATTTATTTCATTTGATCAAAAAAAAGTATGGAAAACAAAACCAACAATAATTACAGTACTTTCAATAATATAATTTTAGAACTTTCATCTTTGTGATATTTGAAAAAGATAGAATTTAAATTTTATAAAATATTATCTTTAAAAAATAATCAAAAAGAATATTATTTATTTAATTAAAATTAACACACACAGACAGAAAAAAAAAATCAGAAAATATCTAAAAATGTATAATAATAATAATTACGTGGTTATTTTGTGTATAATAAAAATAGATTTAACATAATATATAAAAATATTAATATAATAAAAATATAATATAATAACATACTAAATGAGGTATATTGTTTAATGTTGTTTATATTGTTTTTATATTGTTAATATAAATATCTAATATTATATTAGGGCATAATTAGAATTAAGTATATTGTCAAGGGAAACGAACATGTAGGGGGGCCTTCGGGGTAAACACCCTAAAGGGGTATACCTGGAAAATAAACTTCTTCTTCTTCTTCTATAATATAATAACAAAATATATAATATAATAAATATAAAATATGAAACAAAATATAAATAATAAAAAAATATCAATATAAACTTCTTAAGTTTACTTTTAGTTTATTTTATTAAGGTTTCTCAAAATAATAACTAATATAATAAATTATTTAGTTAATTTTTCTATTCATTCTCTCTTCTCTATTTTATTATGAACAAAATATTCTAAGAAAGGAAAATAATTTTGTAAAAATAAAATTCATTCATACAACCTTCCCCACTTTCTTTTCTAAAACGAAACTAAAAAACGATAGTTAAACATTTAACGAATCACATTTCACAGTGATATTATTCTTGATACACTGTATATAAGTAAAATCGAGTTTATATCTATATTGCTAAAAGAAGAAGGGCGGGGAAGCGGGGGGAGGAGGGGGGTAAGTGGAAGGATAAATCCAACAACGTGCTTCGCCCAGTTCGCTCACTTTTACTTTCCATGGAATTCACCTCTCATAGCCGGACTCTCGTTCTCTTTAATAGGAAATTAATCAAACGAATTGTGTTACTAATTAAATTCTATGCTATTTTGTTTTTTATTTCTTTTTTATATCACCAATAGATTGATGATTAATGTTAAAAAAAAAAAAAGATAAAAAATGTTTAATTGTAAGAAATAACAAAGTTACAGAGAGATATCTTATACAGATACACACATGTGATAATTATATAAGTATTTTATAATAATAGTTATTCATATAAATATAATTATCTTGATAAATATTTAAATATTATTTTTTTTTTTTTATAGAATTTTAAAATATTTGAAATATTTGAAATATTCCTTGATACATATAAAAGCATATTCACACACATTAATTTTTTAACATATATACATATATACATATGTAATTTTAATATTTTTTTATTATGTTGAATTATATTTTTATTATATTTATATTTTTGTATTTTTATTATATTATATTTTGGTATTTTTATTATATTAATATTTTTATATTTAATTAAATTATATTTTTATTATATTACATATTTTTTAATTATATTATATTTTAATTATATCAAAAATAAATTTGTATTATATTGTATATATTTTTATTATATTATATTTTAATTATATTATATATTTTTTTAGTATATTATATTTTTATTTTATTAATATTTTTGTATTTTTATTATACTATATTTTAATTATTATTATATTATATTTTAATTATAATTATATTATATTTTAATTATATTATATATATTTTTATTATATTATATTTTTATTATATTATATTTTAATTATATTATATATTTTTTTAGTATATTATATTTTTATTTTATTAATATTTTTATATTTTTATTATACTATATTTTAATTATTATTATATTATATTTTAATTATAATTATATTATATTTTAATTATATTATATATATTTTTATTGTACATAAAATATCCACGTAATTATACATTTCCTTAACATATTTTTCTATACAAATATTTCATTTCAATCAAATGTAGAAATAAATAAATAAATGAAACAAACACATACGATTTTAATTAGGCATAATGATAGCTGACACAAATCCTACAGATATAATAAAAAAAAAAAAAATAATAAAAAAATAAATATCAATAAAAGGTGATGGTATTAAACCTATCTTTTTCTTTTTAAAAAAATAAGAGAAAGAGAGAAAGAAGAAAAGAGAAAGAAAAAGAAAAAGAAAAAGATAATATGATTCGAAAGGTCAGCCACTGACCGTCCTCGTACACGTTGGAGAAGTTATTTACATTTTTCATTTCTTCTATCCTTGTTTTTATCCCCTTTTCTTTTACCATTCCTTCATCTTTATTTTCTCTACTCTTTTTCCTCCCCCACCCTCTCAGACCTTTCTAATTTACCATTCGTGGTCGAACTTTTGGTCCCAAGATAAGTCAAACGACGACGCACCTTTTTCCTTTCACGCATTCCTCTACAAATGGGATGCTCGCATTGCTATATATAGGTGCTTTCAATATATTATATATATATATATACCTATCTACTTGCGAAGGTCACTAAGATGTCGTGGAGAAATTTGAAGGTCATAGTTAAACCTCCACTTTAACTACACCGAATGCAATTTATCGATTATGTGCATTTCTTTTTCATTTTCTTTTTCTTCTACTTTTTCTTCTTCGTTAAAGGTAATTTTCTTTCTTTTTTTACTTTTACTTTTTATTTTTTTATTTTATTTGATCAATATAATAATTAGTTGATCCTAATTGTAACGAGAATTCATTATTTTTATTAATAGATTTTAAAATGGAAAATCAAATTAATTATATTATGAATAAAATTAAATTTTATTAAATAGATAATAATTATTTTGATTAATAAAATGAATATAATTTAATGTTTTATAATATGATTTTGATTTGTGATTTAAAGAATTTGTTTTAGATAAATTTGGATTAAATTTAATAAATAATATAATAATTTTTATAATATCTATAATATTTATAATATAATATGTTTAATATATAATATATTATAATATAATTAATATATAAAATAATATTATAATATATATTAATATATATATTTATATATAATATAAATATTAATTTTTAATTAAATAATAAATTAATTTAATATTTATAAAATTAATTTATATATATATATATATTTAGTAATGATTATATTAATTAATAATATTATATATATATATATATATATATATATATATATATATATATATATATATATATATATATTTATAATATTTGTGTGATTTAAGGTATTTCTTTTAGATAAATTTTAGTTGCATTTAAAATAAATAATAATAATTTTTTTTTTTGCAATAAATATAAAAATATTTTATAATATAATTTTGATATGTGATTGAAAGAATTGGTTTTGCAAATTAAATTTTAATTATTATTATTTTTTTTTTTTTTAATGCAATGAAATATAAAAATGTTCGATAATATTATTCTGATTTATGATTTAAGAAATGAGTTTTACATAAAATTTTGTTTCTTTTATTTTGTTAATATAAATCTCAATCTTAAACTACGCACAATCCAAGATAATTGATTACCAAATACGCAAAATGTTGTCGAAAGGTAAACCTCTCAAAAATCTCGAGTACGGAGAGAACCAGAATTATACCGTTGCGCAAAATGACTTTCTCGTTCTAATCAATGTTACCTCGCAAGAGGGAACTGTTTTTTTTTTCTTTTCTTTTTTTTTTTCTTTTTTTTTTTTTTAGCTTTGCGTTCCTTGCACATCGTACCTCTCTGTGGAGGAAAACCTGCCAAGCCCCGGAAATATGATATCGCAACCAAGCTAACTTAGGTTACCTCTCTCTTTCTCTTTTGTGATCCCTTTTTTTGATATCTTTTAACGATTACACATCGATCAAGAGGAATTATCTTTCTTATTTTATTTTTCTAAAATTATAAATGATCGTGTGATTTTAAAAAGTGTCAAGTGTATTCGAAAGAATAAGCTAAAAAAAAAAAAATACTAACTTTCTTCTTTAACTTTCCAATTAGCCAAGAATTCGATTTCGATGAAATTTTCTAATAATATTTTGGAGAAAACACAAAATATCAATTTAAATTTGAATAATACAATATTTTTTTTACTTTTATATATACATATATACATATATATAATTTTAATTCAATATATATATATATTAAATATAATAATATTATATTTAATTACATTTGTTTTTTATTATATTTAATTTTATAGTAATATTATATTTAATTATATATATTTATTTTTTATTATATTTAATATTATAATAATATTATATTTAATATAATATTAAATATAATATATTTAAATATGTATATATATATATATATATATATATATATATATATATATATATATTCTATAAAGTTTTTATAAAATAAAAATAATAATATCAAATTAAATTAATTAAATAATATATTTTACTTTTTTTTAAGTAAATTTATAATTTTTATTATAAATTACATTTATATTTATATAAATATGAATTAACTTAAAATATTAAATTTCATTATATTTATATAAATTTAACAAATTATAATTTAAATAAAATTCAACTAAACAAATGTCTCGCTAAAAAAAAAAAAAACCAAAAGAGGGGAGTTTAAAAATTAATTTACAGTTCGTATAATTCCCTATTATTAATCTTAACGTTAATATTTATAATTATTTTTGAATTATCCATTTATTAAGGTAATAATTGTTCAAAATGGTTTACATTAGATTAGAAGAAAATTCAATTATAATTATAATTATAATTATAATTATAATTTTGCGTATATAAAGCAAAAAAGTAGGGAGAAGATAGAGAGAAAGAGAGAGAGAGAGAGAGAGAGAGAGAGAGAGAGATCGTTACATGCTGTTTGATTTTGCAATCGAATAGCCACAGAGAGGTGGTCCACGTTCCTTCGCTCCTTCTTTGCTTTTAACCACGCGCATTCGTGTCTCTTGGTGGCAACAACTTAAAAGCTGTTAGTGCAACTTTGAACGAGTCCGAATAGCATTGGGACAGCTCGAATAACCGGTAAATTTCCCCACCAATGATGATTTAACAACAAGCCGGTCGCGAACGTTAACGCTAAACGTTAAAATCTACATTTATTTAAAATACAAATAAACATACCATAGATCAATAAACAAAAATGAAAAGAAGAAAAATCTAAACCCATTTCGAAATGTATTTCGAATAATATCAAGAATATTTTCTTCTTTTTGTTAGAATTCATTTTGTTCAAAGTTTTCTCTCGAAGATAATTGATTTATGTCATCGATAGTGGGTTTGCATTTGCATTTTGAACAATTCCGTTCTCAGAGACTACTCTTAACCAATTATTTAAAACAATTTAAAACTATGAGAAAGTATTGCGTTAACCAGTGTGAGGTTATTTGTTTTGTTGTTGAATTATTTTTCACAATGTTTACGATTTAATTAGAAAATAATTACGTGAATGGATTATACTTAAAAAACAAAAAAAAAATAATACGTAATTCAAATTCTAATCGATCTTTGATAAAACGTTCATTAATGAAATACTTGAAAAAAATTCATGTATACAAATAAATAAATAAATAAATAAATACGTTCTTATTATAAAAGAGAAATTGTAGAAATCATCTGAATACAAAAAGCGTATACATTATAGTCGGTGATAATCCTCCATTAACTACTCGTTTCTTAAAGCATAATTATGAAATTTATGTCGAGTGAGAGAAATAAAACGAGACGAGAGATTCTAGTAAAACAGAATAGTACAAAACATAACAGAAACAAAATAAAAAAAAAAGGATTTTACGATAGAACGTAAATTGTATTTCACTATCGTGTGCATGTTTCACGCTTTAAAACGTTCTCCTTTTATGCTCGTAAATGAAGAACAAATGGATGTTCCCCATAAGAAAACAAAATCATATATATTTTTTTTTATTTAATAAAAAAAAATGTTTATTTTGTACTCTTACCCAATCCATTTTTGTCTTCTTAAAAATAACAATTTATTGTCTGGTTTTTGTTTGTTTGTTTCTTTTCAAAAAACTAAGCTCGAGCACATTGTTTGTTGTACAAATGTGCAACTTTCTTTCTCTAATTGATTTATTTATATATAATTATTAATTTATTTGATTTTTTTTCTGGACGAGCACACAACACGCGACCTTGTTAATGGTCGATGACACCGAAGGACACATAAATACGTGAGTGAATAAAAATATTCGCGACCACCGTTCTCCAGGACGAAGAACGTACAACTGACGGAGGTCTTCTTACGATCGGTTGGAAGGTAGACGAGTCCAGAAGAGGAGAAGTCACTGTTACTTTCATGGGCCGTCTCCACCTCCAACCATAACTATCACCTTCGATATACACAAGGGGGGTCCACAAGGGGCCCCACGAACACCACCACCATTTTCATTCCATCGGCATCGAGGATCCCTTCTTCTTCTTGCTTGCTCCTTCTGTACCTTCTCAACTGGTAGAGGTGAAAGGAAGATATTTTATTTTCTTATTATCTTCTCTTTTTTGTCATGAATATTTATCTTCGTTGTTTTTCTAGATCCAGTTATCATATTATCCATTCATTTTGTTTGTCAAAATTAAATATAATCAATATTACTATTTTTTAGATTAAATATATATATCTGTCATTTCAAATATATTTACAAATGAAAATGAGAACAAACGAATGATTTACATTTCAATATATTCAGGAATGTGTTCAATGTAATATCTGTAACGATAGAATGATCATTGAAACTGTTTCAAACGTGGGTTTGAATTACCGTTTATCATGCTACCTGAACACGTTAAACTCGTATAAGAAGAACAAAAAAAACTAGGGTGTCGTAAAACCTAAATACATCGAATTATTCCAGCTCATTACGATTGCCAAGTAGTAAATAGAATGAAAAAAAAAACATGTGTGCATATAACACAAGAGTTAGAAGTGAAATCTTCAAATAAACAAGTTTCGAGGATAATTTATTATATAATATTATTATTGTAATATTATTTCTACTTTTAATTTGTAATTATTTATTTAATTATTAATTTAATTATATAAAAATTCGCGCCTGTTCATATGCAACCCTCCAGACACACTTTGAAAATGTTGCTTGCGAGCGACATCTACTGGAACGGAATTTTTTTCCAGTCAAAACTGTTTATACACGTATGTATGACGGGTTGCCTATCTTTCGGGCAGAAAAAAATTCCGTCCCAACAGATGACGCTCGCAAGCAACATTTTCAAAGTGTGTCTGGAGGATTGCATACGAACAGGCGCTCATTTTTATAATAATTACAAAGAATTAATTTAATTTATGCATATTTTTAGAATAATATTTATTATTTTATATGAAATAAAAATAAACAAATCATGTGTGTGCAGATCACACGTGTTAAAAGTGAAACCTTCAAAAAACTAACATAAGTATCGAGAGAATGAGACGAATTCTTATTTAGTATTAAGGTCGTTTCTTTCCTCCACAACATCGTCCGTTTCCTTTCCCCACCACATCACCACGTTTCATTTTTTCAAATCACACCCATTCTAAAGAAGTTTTCACTTCGAAAAGAAAAGAGAGAGGTAATTCGTGAGACACTGTACTTCTGTCTTGTTAGAAACTACATCTTGAATTGTTTTCGTGTTAAGTGAGAGAAAGAAAAGTTCCATATAAACGTGAGACGAAGGTCAATGTAGAATTTGTCGTGGTTCGAAAACCGTATTAACTTTCTTTTTGAATCATTGCCAAAACGATAGTAAAACGTGTCAAATGTATGATCGTAAAGGCCATTACTCTCCTTTTTTTTTCATTAAAAATTTAAATCATTTATAATGATATCAATAAATATTATATATAATTATTTCATTTCTATCTATAAAATAATTAATATATATATAGTCGACTATTTAAAAAATTAATATTTACTATACATTATAAATATTACAACATATATACAAATTTCATATATCAATGAAATAGAATAAAATAATTTATTCAACTTCTTCTTCTTCTAATCCAACCGTTTCAGGATTCAAGACTGATTTTTTACTCTTTTTTATCACGCTCTCTGTAATAATTTACAAATATATATTTTATTAGTAAATATTTTGATATAGTGATCATATAATTTGATATTAAAAATGTATAGTATATACCTTCGTGAAAATGTTTAGCAGTTCTTTTTCTAATTTCTTCAATGCCCTCTTCCTTTTGAGCCCATTCTAATACTAATCTTCTGCCGTACAAATGAGTACTCTGACATAATGCTTGAAATGCTCTCTAAATTGATACAATAATTATATTTCTTTTAAATTCAAAAAGTATTATAATAATAAATTTATGATTGCATACAATTTAATAATTCATTACCTTTGCTTCGCTTCTCGTGTAATATTCAACGAAACCAAATCCTCTATGTTTTTCAGCGCCTATCAATTTTTTTGGTAATCTTACAGCTTTCAATTCACCAAATGCTCTGTAAATATAAAGTAACAAATTAGATTATCTAAAATACACCAAAAAGAAATCTATATATATATATATATATATAATAAAATATAAATACGCACTTAAATAATTCTGCAATTTCTTGGACTGTCGCCTGGAATGGTACATTTCTAACTAAAATTTTGGTTCCCGTTTGTGGTGTTACTTTGGATGATTTTTTTGCAGTTTTAACATCGCTCCTATAAATAAGTTTAATAAAATTATAATCAAAGTATACTATTCATATACACATATATATTTTTAATAACAATATAAACATACGCGAGTGTTCTCTCAGATCTTTTTAATTCCAAAGTTTTACCATCGAGTACTGTCATTTGTAATGTTTTTAAAGCACGATTTGCATCGTGTTGATATTTATATCTAACAAAACCATAACCCATGGACAATTTTCCACCAGGATTTGATAAATCTTTTTTAGTCGCTATCATTGCGTAATGAATGGGACCACATTTAGCAAAATACTGAAAAATTACAATTATATACATACAATTATATATTAATTATTATTACAATTATATAAACAAGTATATAATAATAAATACAATTATATATAATATATATATTTTGATATACGTTTATGAAAGAAAGAAAATAAATTTAATATAAAGTACCTCTTTCAATGCACTTTCGGTAGTCGAGAAGTTAATATTTTTAACAAAAATAGTTGTTTCTGGTTCAGGTTCTTCGTCGTCTTCCTCCATTTCTTTATTTTCTTCATTCGAATGTTTTTCATTTGACTTATCTTTGTCTACATTGTTCATTTCTACAGATGCCACAGTGTCCGGCAATTTATTTTGAACGTTATGTTTATTTTTATTTTTATTCGATTCGCTAAGTTTTTTCGTAAAACTATTATCCGGCGCCCATTCCAGATAAAGTGGTAAATGTTTGAATTTAGTATATGCTAATTTTGTAAATGCTTTGCGTGCTTCTGAAGGTTCTAAAAATTCCACCAAGGCTGGAAAATGAGACAAATTTACAAATGAATATTTTTTTCTTTTTATATCTCACGTGTAATATTATTTTATTGATTTATAATATTATACTAAACCTGTTATTCCTGATGGTGGCATAACAACTCTTCCAAGTTCTCCATGTTTAGAAAACATGTTATAGATTTCCTTAGATACTGTACCAGCTGGTAAATTTTTAACCAGTATAACATTCTTCGATCGTGTTTCTGAAGGCTAATAATACATATATAAATTATAATAAATATAATTATTATTTCAATAAAATGTTTCATTTAGATAATTTATATATATTTGTATTTACTTGATTAAATGCGTCCAAAGAAACTTCGTTTTCTTCCAAAAACTTTTTGGTCTCCTGTACTAATTGTGTTTCACCCAATGCTAATTTAACGGCAGTACTCATACCTTTTGAATCATCTTCCAATACCTTTAATATTAAATGACATATATAAACGTAAAAAAAAATTGTTAGAAAAAGAATTTTTCAATATAATATAAAATGTTCATACGTGTTCTTTAGTCGTGTTGTATGTTGCAGCTATTGCTTCAGCAATAGCATTTTGTCCCAAAAATAATGTATTCCAATTGTGAGATGAATTTGCAGTCATTTTATTTTGTATTTCTTTCTTCTGTTTGTAAGGTAAATTTTCTATATGAAAAAGAAAAGGAACATTGAAACAATGAACATTTCAAATCTTTTTCAATTTTCAAAATTATATTATATTTCAAAAAAAATCTACCTAAATCAACGTGATCCAATATAGAAGATTTTGCTTTGCCTGGAAGCAAATGTAACATTCTACCATTTAAGATAGAACCATCCAATTCAGTATAAGCTTTGATAGCATGTTCAGGCATTAAAAACGTTATTGTACCAAAACCTTTTGGTTTTCTGGTAGTCCGATCCACGGGTAAATTAACTTCGGTTAAGGGGCCTAATGAAATTAATGTTATATTAAGCAACATCTAAAGATATTATCATAGATGATAAAAAGAAAAAATATTCAATTTACCATATTTTTCAAATAGTTGCCTGATGTCATCCTCTGTTGTCGTATAAGTCAGATTTCGTATAAACATTCTTCCAGATTCTGCTATACTTTCTTCATTTTTTAATGACTCCTCTTGTTTTTTCCATTTAACATTAGAGTTGTTAGTTTCTGTATTGTTATCTTCTTTAATTTCTAAATGTTCTTCGTATTTCGTTAAAAATATCTGTTTACCTTCTAAAAAATCAAAATAAAAAAGCTAATAAATTTGTTTTCGTAAAAGAAAAATTCATGAAATTTCTTCTCACAGTATTCTTACCAAAAAAACTTTTATTTTTTAATAAAGCCTTTCTCATTTGCTGTTCAGATTTAAATCCAACATAAGCTATCCCTTTGATTTTTGGTGGTACGCGTATAGATTTTGGTTTTAAAGGATGAAAAAATTGTTTGATGTGTTTCTTTTTATGGTTGTATCCTAATCCTCGTAATTTTACTGTAAAAAACTTGACAGGACCATGCTTTGATGCAGATACTTCTTTCTTCTCAATAGTTTGTGTTTTTTTCTTTAAAGCTTCCATATACTATTCAATATAAAATAATGATTATATTATACAAATTAATCAAATAAAATATATAAAAGTTACTTTTTTAATTAACAACTTACTTCTAAATCTGATATAACTTTATTAGCAATCTTTTCCTTCTCATCTTTTTCTTCTTTCATTTCTTTATCTTCTTCTTTATCTCCTTCATCATTTTTATGAGCAGAATCATTTTTCTCATCATTTTCTTGATCTCCTTGGTTCGCTATAGTTTCGATTACAGCATCATTTATCCAATTTTTCTTTGAATCTGCTACAGCATGACTTTCAAGAAATTCCATGAACAATGGATCATCTTTATGCTACATTTAAATGAAAATTATATTATTCATATCTTCTATGATAAAATAGTATCATTTAGAAATATCATAATAAGACTCGTACCTTTGCAATGGCTTCTTTAACCTCTGCAGATTGTTCTTCCTTATTTTTCTTCTTTTTCTTTTTTGCTTCTTTAGGAGTTTCATTTTCATTATTGTTCTCTGCTTTACCATCTTTATCATTTTTGGTTTTATCATGTAATTGTTTATAAGAAGAACTATCCGGTGCATATTTACTCCATGATTTTGGTTTTGATGGATCACCTGATTTCAATTTTGTTAATAAATTATTTTTCTTTCATTAACTTTTCTATTTATAATAATATTTTTAATTCAATTACCTAAATCAGCACACACATCCACAGATATTCTAAAAGTATCTATGCAAGTTTTATCAAAATATTCTTTAGCTTTTAATGCTTCTTCTTCAGTTTTGAATCCAATAAAACCAAAATGCCTGAACTTTCCATCTTTTGTATATTTCAATTGTACATCGGTAACTATACCTTTTTCACTAAACAATTCTTTCAATTTAGGTTCAGTAACCTATTGATATAAAAAAAGAAACTTTTAAAAATAATTATACATTTATTTGAATAAAATCTAATTAAAATTACTTACACTCTTAGGTAAATTTTTTACAATTAATCGAGACATAATTAATTATTTAATATTAATTCACGCACTGTAAAAAATATTAACCAATCTACTGTATATCACTTGAAGCACATGTGCAATTTATGGTTATGTTTACATTCTTGATGCACTTTGCATTCCAATATGGCGGCTATAATTTGATTGGCTATACACTTGCCCGCGAAACGCAACAAATTTTAAAATGCATTATATGCACTTTATCAAATAAAACGCTTATATATTTAATTTTTGGTATTATCAGTATAATTAAATTGAATAAATTTCAATTTATGTTATATCTCGTTGATAAAAAATAATAGAAATATTTATTTTCACAGGAAACGTGAAATTCAATGAAATTTCTTAATGAAGTTAAACGAAACGACAAATGGAGGCGTTGCATGTACTATTCCATTCACTGACACACACACAGTGGCAGGATAATGTTCATTGCTCGATATGTGCAACGACGACGATGAGAATATAGAAGCATCGTAAGAGAAACACCTGTTGCTCGTATTCGTCGGAATAATGACCCATCTACTAAAAAATGTGACGAACAGTATTTGGCACGCGTTTTACGCGTTGCAAGGTGATACGCCTGATCTTGTCGCTAAATCTAAGTTGAAGGTGAGTCATGCTTGTTGTTTTTCTTTGTTGATATTGACTTTTTTATTTCATTTCTAACGACTTTTCGAAGCTAAAGTTTATGGGATTGTATTATTTTTCCATATTCGGGTGTGGCTACTTAATTCACATGATATTTTTATAAAAATATTTTCTTCGTTTATTGATTTCTTTTACGTTTAATTTTTGTCCTTTTTTTTCTTTTTTTCCATAGGTGTTAACAGCCAACATCGGTACGTTAATGGACTTATATGGTGTTGAAAAAGGTCTAGAACATTACCGTAGTACTCAGAGTCTCACTTTTGACCAATACATTTTTTATTTACAAAAGGAGGTATATAATCATTTGTTTATTTTTTTTTCTTACCATTATTTTATTCATATTATTTAATTAATTTATTGTTTTTTTTTAATGAATTATATTATAGGTTTTCTCATCTATTACCGATGCAACTTCAATACAAATACACAGGTCGTTGGAAGAAGGAATTGATGAAATATGTTGGTTGATTTGTAAAAGGATGTATTTAGAAAGATCACATCCAATATTTGAACCCAACAGTGTCTATCAATTGTTTAGAGTATTCTGTTTATTAGCTGAACCAGAATCAGATAACACGGATTTTCATATGGTTAGTACAATCACATAATGATTTATTATTATTCTTTTATTAAATTCTAAATAAATCTACTTTTTATTTAGATTGCAATGCATACAGATGAAGTTGCTCAAATTGCTTCTCATTTGGTAACGTCGTTAGGATTGCAATGGGATGCAGCAGATTTCTCAGCTTTATCAGCAGCTATTGGAACATTTAGGTATTTTGTATATGTGATATGAATTGTTTATCATTGTTAGATAAACTATTTTGAAAATTTTATTTATATATTTTTTGGAAGGTTTCCTACATTCCTGGCAGTTTTGGAATCCAAGTACAGCGGTGGAAGAACTTCAGATAACATAGCATTGACTGAAGCTATCGATGATCTTTATCAAATATATATAGAAAATGTGATTAAAAAGGTAAGATATTCATTGATATATGTTAAAAATATAATTTAAGAATAACATTTATCAGTTAACATATATTTTGACAGGGATATTTAATGAAGAAAGGTTTCTTGCTTCCAACATTGAAATATTTTTGGTTTGTTCTTCGTCCCGGTGAATTATTATATTTTAAAGATTCCCAACAAAGGGAACCATCGGGTTCAATAATATTGAGTACAAATTGTTGGGCCGATGCAATTACTACTGGTGGAAAACCTGACAGAAGATTCGTGCTAAGTACTCCTGAACATAGGGCTATCGAATTAGTTGCAGATGATCACAAAGGACGATTACAATGGTTGGCAGCACTACAAATCGCTATTCAACATTCTGGTGAAAAAATTGGTTATCAAAGAAGTTTAGCTAATCAAAGGAGATCTTTAAGACAAGTTAGTTATTAAAACAAACATTTGTTATTTTTTTTTATTCTATATGTGTATATTAATTTTGATAATAATAATTATTATTATTATTAGTCAATGAAACAAGAAAAAGAGAAAACAAGACTGGAATTGCAATTTGAAAGGCAAGCTAGAATTGCAGCTGAAATTCAAGCTAGAAAATTGGAAGCATTGTCGAAAGAGGAAGGAGCTAAGGTTCACGAATTGGAAGAAGCTAAATTAAAATTAGAAAATCTTTTGCAAGAGGAAAAGCAAGCATTGAGAGACGAAGAAATAGGTGACAAATATATACATCCCTGTGTTTTGTATTTCTTAATATTTTATTTTCTTTAAAAGTATTTATCAAATGTTCTTGTTATTTTTTGTAACACAGTTCGAAATCTTCAAGCGAGAGTTCTTAGAGAAGAATGGGAAAGAAGAGAACAATTAGAAAAATTACAACAAGAACAACAAGATTTATTAGAACTGGAAAAAATGAAAAGGTTGGAATTCGAACGTAAACAGCAAGAAAATGAACATCAATTACGAGGTACGCGTATCGTAAATTTTCATATTCATATATTTATTAAAAATTAAAGAATTTTTCTATAAACATTTATATTATATATTTGCAGATGCAGAAATGCGATTACAAATGTTGGAGGCTGAAAAACAAAGTTTAGATGCAGAACTTCGTGCAGCTCAACAAAAGGTTAAACGTGCGGAAGAGGCACAGATTTTATTGGAAGCGCAAATTGTTGTTACACGTCCGTTAAAGAGCGGTGAAAAAATTAGACGTACGCAAAGTTTTATACCAACTACGAAGGAGAGACCATTGTCCATGGAAAAGTTTGATCATAGATCGATGACCCTGCAAAATAATTGTTGATGATACATATATGTTATTACACACTGAATAAGCAATAGCAGGAGATGTTACTATTTCTATAATCGTCTGTATTAATTGAAGTGAAATTCTTTTACCGCAAAGATATAATTATGAAGAAAAAAAAAAAACATATTAAGATTATACACAACATTTTGATATATCTTTTATCAGGGTATTAACACTATAGTTCCTTACTCCAAACTCTTGCCGCGTTATTAAATTTAGCCAAAGTGCATAAGAATTTGTTTTAATATACATATATATATATATATATATATGATGATGACGATAATAATGATTTTAATATATATAATGAACTACTAATATAATAACGAACAAATAACAAATTAATTTTTCTTGTACATAAATATGAATTTTGTATAATGTTTTAGCGTCGTTAGCATAGCTAAGTTACAATAAGTATTAATTATTATGATATGCAGAATATTTAACACATAATATTGTTATTTAACTTTACATATAAAAATTGCGATATTTTTTTTAAGATCCATGTCGATATTTTTATAGCTATTTATATATATGGTTAAAATAATTTATATTCTTCCAACTTTATATATATAATATAACACTGACATATACTATATAATATATACATGCATGTGTGAATGCATTGGTGATGACAGAATTGATCAAACAAATTCAGAACTGTTATATTATTGCGAACGATACAGTAGTACAAGTTACGTATTTGCGTGTGTTTATCAGTACTGAAACATATCGTGCACACACACACAAACAAATCAGTTTTTATAAGTTTTTTCAATTTAACTAATATTTATAAGATACTAATATATTGTAACACAAGTATTATTTATACATCCAGACATTGTATTAGGACAAAAGATATATATTAATATATATATATATATATCCTTCGTATTTGATAAATATATGTTAAGTAATAATTTAATATATATAAATAAATAAATAAAAAAAATATAATGCCGCCAAAAAGAAAAAGTAAAGCTAGTAAATTTGCTCGTATGAGTGAGGAAGAACGTGCTCGTTATATGCAGCATCGTGCAGAATTAGAATTAGAAGCGAAAAGACGTAAACAACAATTGATAGCAATTTTTAGTAAGGTAACACATATCCACGACAATAAACTATATATATATACATGATCAGAAAATATTTGTTATATTTTTATTTGAAAGTAACTACATTAAGGAATTTCTTTTATTTAGAACAAACTGAAACGTGAAGAAGCATTTTCAAGAATAAATACAGCAAAAATAAACGAACAATGGCGATTCATTCTTCGACAGATTAAATGTAAAGAATTTTATGATGATATTAAATATCTTTGGAAAAATTTTGATAGAATGATTAATACTAAGGATAAAATAATACAATTGTTGTATGTAGAAATAGAAATGGCAGATATCGATCATAGAAGATTGCAAGAAGCTCATATTGGAATTATAGACAAAATTATTGGTAATTATTATTGTATTTGTAATTTTTCAAATATATAAATATTTGAAAAGAAAAAGACATTTTTGGTTGTTTAGAATTGTACGCCCAGAAACTTAGAGCTTTGTGTGATGATTACGTTAATAAAGTGCATAGCATTCAAGGTAAAGAAACAGTGGAATTAAATAAATTAAAATCGTATATGGAAAAGAATTGTGATGAAATTAAATTGATTACTGTGAATGAGAAAGTAGAATTGGAAAAAATATTAGCTAAGACTAATTCGCAAAATGCTGTTAATATTTGTAATTTAATTTCATTGGTAAGAACAAAATGAAATGAATTATTCTTGTTTTATTTAAAATTTACTGATCATATATTTTTTTGTATATTTGAATTTTGATTAACAGAGAAAAGATATGATGCTAGAACTTAAGAATAAAATTTCTATTAAAGTAGAAAATTTATCGAAACAATTAAATGAGATAATGTTAGAATATAATACAACTACTGAAACCAAGAGGAAAAAATATGAATCATTGAAAGAACAGGATGATGCTAATCTAACAGAAATGACACAATATCCAAAATTAATTACACAATTGCAAAATAAAATAAATAATGTAAAAAATGACACAGACATTTTATTGGAAAGAAGAAAGTCTAGCATTAACGAATTAAGATATCAGATGAAATTTATAAATCATAAATTATTAACAGTAAAAAAAAATTTCAAAACGGATCAAATTTTACAATCTGAACAATTCAAAAAATTAAGCGTTGTTTGTAATACCGTCATTAAGGTGAAAAACAAAGTTCATTATTTAATCTAATTAATCTTATATTATAATATTTTTTGTCTATGTTTACAGGATTTAGAAAAAATTCATGAAAAAAGTATTGCACTGTTATCATTGATGAAATTGTGTTCAGAATTAGAACCTTTATCGGTATCTATTAAAATGTATATATCTTCTAACATAGATCCTGTAGAAGAATCAAGCATACATTGCGTGAGTGTTCCATATAAAATCATACAAATTGAATGAAATTTTGAAAAATTTTATATTAATTATTTATGTAAATATATACATACATAGATATCTAAACCATTTGAAAAATTGGAAAAATTTTGGATGCGTTACAATTATATAAAGGTTGAAAATATTTCCATGAAGAAAGAATGCAATAAGTTATCAGCAGAAAATAAACATCTAAGATACATGTTACGAAATTATCTCATCAGTGTTTCCAGAATAAAGAGTACATTACCAATTACGTCAATTGCTATTTAAATAACAATTGCAAAACAAAAATAAGTACAACTTTTTTCAAATAAAAATTCTTTTATAATATTTATATAGATCATAATTATATTTAAAAATAATTTCTACTGTCTATAACTAACGATGAGTAAATATTCCTCCTCCTAATGGCAAATATTTGTAAGGCCTTGCACGTGTACGTCCTCTGACAGGATGGAAAAAGATTTTTTCTTTGGGTGCCATGCTTTCTGTTTCCAAATATATATCAAAGCATGCTCTTAAACGTTGTAATTGTGCCGATATCGTCGGAGGTTTTGTCCACATAACATTAACTTCCCTTTCAATGTCCCTTAAAATATCAACTGATGCAGGAACCATAGGACTTATGCTTATGCTAAACAACGCTGCTACTTTTGGATAATCTGGTTTTATAGCAATCCTAGCTATAAGTTCACCTAGAAAAATATTTGATATTTTAATATCTAATATATAAATACATTTATTAAAAAAAAAAAAAAAAAAATATAACATACTGCTTCCACGACGTAATACAGCTTCATAAAAGATATCAACAGATGATACTAATCCTTCTCGACAAATTGGTGCGCTACTATAATTAGCATAATTTTTCCATGTCATTGTAGTAAATCTATGCAACGAAGTTGTAATTTTTTGTGGCAGTGGATTAATGGTATTTACAAGAATAGGTAAATTTCCAGATTCCAATCGACGAATTTCTCGGCATAATTCTAATCTAGCTTTTACACGTCTTTTTATTTCTTTCAGAACACTTACAACGCTATCTTGCGTTGATTCTTGAACGGTAGGCTATAAATTAAATATAATATAAGAAAATTGTTAA